>NC_056745.1:79305227-79500227 GCF_019279795.1 Protopterus annectens | reverse complement strand
AGGGAGAGGTTGAAGATTTCCATTGTACAGCTTGTTGGCAATCAGAGATGTAGCTGGAGAACCAGGCTATGGTGGTGGGAGAGAGATGGAGGGAGGAGAGTTGGGATAAGACTAAGGGGTGGAAGATGGCCTTGAAAGCATTTGAAAGATCTAGAAACAGTGTAGATATGAATTTACTAGTGTCACATGTTTGGTTAATGGTTTCAAGAAAGGAAAGGAGGGCAGTCATGGTACTGTCGCCAGGGCAGAAGCCATGTTGAGTAGGGGTGAGGAGATTGCCATGTGTTAGGTATGGCATCAGTTATGAATGGATAGCTTTTTCAAGTATTTTAGAAAGTAGAGAAAGGATAGCAATAGGTCTGAAACTGGTGATGTCTGTGTTTTAGCCTCCTTTGTAAAGTGGGATTATGAAGGCCAGATGGATGGGACATAGGATTCTTGTATGGATCTATTTATAAGAATAGAGATGGGAAAGGCTATGCTGTCTGCAGATAGTTTGAGGAAGGATGCTGGAAGATTGTCAGGTGCATTGCAACATAGTTTCAGCTGGTGAAGAAGTATTTTATTGTGCTAATGGGAAATGGGTTTTAGGATCAAGAGGGAAGCTAGAGGTGAGAGATTGGGGGTGGTGAGTGGGTGTGGGAATAGGGTGGGTGTGTGGGGAGGAAAAGGATAGTTTTGGAATACACTCTATAAAAAATTACTTGAACTGGGTGGCTGTTTCAAGTTTAATGAGATTAGGATTTGGACAGGGGTTATCTTTATTATGAGGGTGGAGGATGGAGGAGATGGAGTCTCAAAATTTTTAGGATTACATGAGTGCAAGGATTGAAGTTTGGAGAAGTATGCTTTGCAGTCTTTTGATATTAGTTTTTTTACAGAGTTACGGAGTTTCTAAAATTCTAGGAGCAAGTTAGGTGTTTTGTTTTTCTGATATTGCTTCCATGTTTTGTCTGTTTGATGCATTATTAGTTTTGTTTCTTTTGAGATCCAGGGGCAGGGATTGGTTTTGATGTATTTGGTCCTAAGGGGGGCTTGCTTGTTTAGTAAGTTTAGGAATGACTGGTTGAAAGTGCAAGGAATTTCTGGTTAAAGGTTTATAGTGCCTGAATATTTGAACTGCATCTTACTGAAATTGGTACACCTTGTTTGCTGTAGCATAGACTAGATCCAGGCCTGCTGAATCTAGCTTTGTTTATATGCTTGTTGTTTGTTTGCTTGTTATTTCCCTGGAATGCTAATTCCACCTAATACGTGGCTTCTCAGCACTTATGTGGATCACTAGTGATATCTGCATTGCTTACTGTACTTATTTCCTTGTTTCACTTGAAAGAAAGTTACTGTTTGTCGTTTCTGCATTTAAGTTACCTATAACACATTGCACTTAAGTTACCTGGCACTTGCTCACTAAAGCAATTATATAAGTCAGCACTAAAAATTAAAAGCACTACACCCTCACTCCCCACTGGCCCTTGTTTTCAATTATTAAGGAATTCCCAATATTATTCTAGCATGTCCAAAGGTCAGTTGTCAATCTCCTCTCCGGTCCAGCTGGTGAATCTGGGAATCTTGAGGCAATGTTACAACTGCCTCATGTACACAGACAACCCTCTCCTCCTCCCAACAAATTCCAACACATGTGAGAGATGCAACCATATAGCCAAACTGGAGGCTAAGCTCTCTCAACTCAGTACTGGCATAACCAGTCAGGAGAAGGAAACTACACTCACTACAATTCCAGTCTCACATAGACCTACCACGACAGCAAACCAAACACATAATCACACAAAAACATACTCGGAGGCTCTAAATAAAGATCTGCCTAAGCAGCAGAGACCTCCAAAGCAGACACCCAAGCAACCGCTACCCCAAAACAAAACACATGCAACACATATCTCACAAAGCCAGTGTGCCGAACAGTCACAGCCCTTAAGACTAAACAACACACCTGTTACACTTGTAATAGGTGACTCTATCGTCAGGCACACTGACGTTCCGCTCACCAGGCTGAACAAGGAGAGGGTCACGGTGAGCAGCCTGTTGGGCGCTAGGATCCGCCACATAACACAAGCACTCAGGTCACTCCAAGGCAAGCACAAATATGACTCAGTCATTGTCCATGCTGGTGTGAATGACCTGAGACGTACCTCCCTGGACTACATGAAAAGAGACATAAAGGAGCTCTCTGAGCATGTAGCCCAGGCCGGTATGACCCTGACCTTGAGTAGCATCTTACCCTCACCAAGAATGATGCCACAATATGAAGACAAGATGATCAATTTCAACAATTGGCTTAAGTACTGGTGTCATTCAAAGGGGATCCAATGCCTGTCAGCTTGGGATGATATGCTCGACAAGCCACGATGCTTTGCTAGGGACGGCTTGCACCTGTCACCCCTGGGCTTTTGGATATTGGCAAAGGCTCTTACTACCCCCATAGTGCCTTTTTTAGGCAAGGCTCAAAAGACAAACCCACCTCCATAGGTATCACAAGGGATAAGAAACTAAGAGTAATGCTACTCAACGCCAGAAGTCTAAACCTCAAGATGCACGCACTCGAAACTCTCCTTAGCATGGAGAACATCGATATCCGTGCAGTAACAGAAACCTGGTTCAGGGCTCCCGAGAGCACCCCAGCACTACCAGGTTATACCTCATACCATGCTTTTCGGCCTCAAAACTTGGACCGAACCACAAAAGGAGGGGGAGTATCGATATTCATCAAAGATACCCACACCTCCAGGTTGGTGGCAAAGCACGAAGCATCAGAGACTATCCATGTGCAACTAACAGTGGGTGAAACCGCCTTCCAGTTTATAGGCTGCTACAGACCACCCTCCCAAACCCAGGAACCCCACTCGGCCTTCCTGAGAACACTGGAAAATATGAAGGTCTCTCCAAACACAATTATATTGGGCGACTTCAACTACCCAAACATAGACTGGGAGCATTACTCTAGCTCCAACACCCTAGCCCAAAGGTTCCTAGAATTTATAAACTCAAATGCTATGGAACAACTTGTTACCACTCCCACAAGAGGGGAAAACATACTGGACCTGATCATCACCAACATGGGGACTCTATGCTCCAGACCAGAAGTGTATCCCTCACTGGTAAGATCAGACCATAAACTAATCTCACTGGATATTCACATCCTGACCCCACCCCCTGCCCAGAAAACCACAGTGAAAAACTTCTCTAAAGCAAATTTCACACTCCTCAAAACCGAGGTGGAATCCTTCAAAGCCCCCGGGCCTGTGGAAAATATGGCCCAGACCGCAGAATCCTTTATAAACGCATTCTGTGAACACCTTCAGGAATGCATGGATCATGCGATCCCAAATAAAACCAAGACCCAATCCTCCAAAGGCAGACGTCCTGTCTGGTGGACCTGAGCCATAAACAAACTATACAATAGAAGGAGGAAGCTACTAAATGATAGAGCAAAATCCCAAAAAAGGGAAGGCATCACTGATCAGTATTAGCAAAAAACTACGGGCACTCATAAAATTGTCTAAGGCCAGCTTCGAGAGAAAAATTGCACAGGACACTAAGGATAATCACAAGGCTTTCTTTAGTTATGTTAGGAACCTGGGTGGTAATTCCCAGATATGCTCAGAATTAGTCCAAAATGACAAAAGATACACTGAACCCACAGACATTGCCAACATCCTAGCTGACAGGTTCAGCGCAAACTCCCCCCCCCCCACCAAAAGGGAAAATATCTATCCCAGCAGAGTGCTGCCCCCCTGACATCTCAGATGCTCAGGTAAGAGCCGCCCTCTCCAAAGCAAAAAAACACAGCATCAATGGGACCAGTCGGTGTCCTGGGCTGCGTCCTACATGAACTCCAAGAAGAGTTAAACCCAAACATAAAACTACTGTTCAATCTCAGCCTTACTACAGGATATGTGCCCAAAGAGTGGCGTACAGCAACAGTGGTCCCTCTCCATAAAGGTGGTGCCTCAACGGATCCTGGAAACTATCGCCCCATAAGCCTGACTAGCTTGGTCTGCAAAGCTATGGAAAGGATCATCATGGACCTCATAAATAAAGATATTGGGGACCTACAGACACTGGATCCTACCCAGTTCGGCTTTGTTAAGGGCAGATCCTGCCTCTTAAACCTGGTTGATTTCTTTGAAACAGTCACCAAGGCCATTGACAAGGGGAAGGTAGTCCACACAACCTACCTGGACCTTGCAAAAGCCTTCAATACAATACCCCACTTGGGCATTATAGATAAGCTCACCAGCTTAAATATAAACCCCTATGTCACTAGATGGATTGCAAACTGGCTCAAGGACAGAACCCACATGGTTAGAATTGCTGGAGCCATGTCAGACTCCAAACCAGTTACAAGTGGTGTCCCACAAGGCTCAGTCCTGGGACCTCTCTTGTTCGGTATATATTTCTCGGAGGTACAGGCCAACACGGAAGGACTGTGGCTGACCAAGTTCGCAGATGACTGCAAACTGGGCACCATAATCAACTCTCCAGCTGACACAAGCATCCTCCAAAAGGGCCTCATAGAAACAGACAACTGGTGCCAGAGCCATGGCCTCAAGCTAAATGCCAAAAGGTGTATAGTCATCCCTTTGGCAAAACAAAGTGCCCACAAATTACCACATAGGTGGTAATCCATTAAGTACAGAAGAAGTAATTAGGGTCCTGGGGACCCAAGTTGATAGCAATCTCTCATTTGACAACCACGTGGCCAAAGTGGTTAGAAAAACATTTTATATAGCCCACCTAATCATGAAGGGATTCACATCTAGATCAGGGGAGGTCATCGTGCCTCTTTACTCATCCTTCATCAGGCCCATAATTGAGTACAATGCCCCTTTTGGGATGTACCTTACCAGACACCTACAGCAACTGGAAAGACCCCAAAAGTACCTCAGCAAGAGGATCAAAGGGCTCAAACAGATGCCATATGCTGCCCGGTTAAAGAAACTCCAGCTCTACTCAGTGGCATACCGCCTGTTCAGAGGCGATCTGTGCCTGACGTATAAAGCCATGTCCAACCCGGAATTAATGGACAAGCTGCACCTCAGAAAATCCAAATCCCATCGAGCTATGCGCTCGAGAGACTTGAACCTCAGCACTGAAATAAATAGGACATGCTGGAGGGACAGATTCATAACCCAGAGGCTCCCTTCACTCTGGAATAAAATCCCAGTCCAGGTTAGGCAGAGTCCCTCATTGACTCTCTTCAAGAGGAATCTTGATGAGTGGATGGGAGATCGTAGGTTTACCCCGGGTGTCACTTCTGTGTCACTGTTAGACAGAGGCACAGTATACTAACCTCGAAAAAGGGCATAGCAAAATAAATTTAAAATGGGTGGCGAAAGCCAAACACATTCTGGCTAGGCTTATAAATGCCCTAGGGCAGATAGCCTAGTATGAACCTATGAACCTATGAACCTATGAAATAAGATACAGCATTATCAATTGGTAGGGTTTTTAGAGGGGCACTGTCTGTAAGCTTTAGACATTCTGTGAAAACAAGAGGGTTGAAGGAGAACGTGTTGTGGGTTATCTGACCATTTAGTCTCTTAGAAGGCAAGAGTCCGGCAGTAGAAAGCAGGGTAATATGCTGATCTCAGGAAGTTCTTCTCCCATCCCTCCAAACATCTTCCCCATTGGAGGTTTACAGACTCAGGAAACCACTTTTGGAAGGACGTGTATGCTGCCATACATTCTTTCCCTAAATAAGTGACATGCAGTTCATACGTTCATAGGTGCATAGTGTGAATGACTCCAGGGTGACTGTTTGCACCTAGCCATGCTTCCAAATGCTTCTGACAAATGTTGATATCCTAGGGTTATTTTTAAGGTATATATGTGGTCTTAAGTATAGGTGGTCAAGCATTCACAGGCTGAATCTGTCTATTAGAAACATAAGTGTGGGACCAGATCCAAATTTCTGATTCTCCATCCACTGGATCAAGTTACATCTCAACTGGGTTAGAGATGAACTCTGCTTGAAATGGATAGGAAGCCTGTTCCAGGCAAGGGGTAGTCTGTACAATACACATTGGTTCCTCCAGAGTGTCCTATTTATGTTGTAGATGAGGTTTAAGTCCCAAGATCAGGTAATTCTGATGATATTTGTTTTGTGGATGTGCAGCAGGTCCAACAAAGTGGGATCAGAAGATGTGTTGTAGGCCAGACATAAATCACCTTTCAGCAGTCTGTAGGAGATGAAGTACAGGGACTGGTCTTTGAGGTGGTGTACATAGGACATGTTGTTTATGCCCTATACTCTTTTTGTGAGAAACCTCTGCAGATGCTCCATTTGTTGTATATGCCTTGTCATGTACATTCTGAAAAGGGCATTATACTCAATTGGTCTGCTGAGGTGAGAGTACAGCAGAACCATGACATCCTCAGACCTAGATGATATACTCTTGCTTATGGAAGTTGTTCAACATAGAATGATTTCCTTACTACGATAGACACAGACGGTCAAAGGCCAGTTTGTTGTCTACATGCATTTCCAAATCACTGACCACTGAGACTACCCTTAGGGATGTATAACCAATGTGGTAGTTTCCAGGGGTCACCATTTTCCAAAGGATACAATTTCTTGATATTGTGTTTTAGACCATAGCTCTGGCACTAGCTATTAATCTGCATTAGGTCTTCTTGGAGAGTATTTGTGTCTTTGAGGGATTCTATGACTGAGCCTAAATTGTCCAATTTAACATCTTGAAGTCCATCTGCCCAGCAGGTAAATCATAGAGGCCAGACATTCTTAAAATATGGAGCATCCTGTCTATTACAAGCAACAAGACAAGAGGAAGATTTAGGTAGCAAGGGAGCAGTTACTTCGCAAATATTGCCTTGTTCCATTTCACAATCCTTTCAGAATATCTGGTAGCCTTAAATGACTTATTCTCTGGCAGTTCCTTAGGTTCTCTGTTTTGTCCCATATACTTTAAATTTTGTATCCATTTTAAGTTCATGTTCCCGAGAGCAGTAGCTTTGCAGGTTAACCATAGTTTCCATATTAGGGACTATTCCTCTCATGGTATTAGAAACCTAAAAGATTTGGAGAGATTGAAAAAGGGGCTATATGTGTTTATTCATTGATTGCTGGCCTATTCAAAATGTTCTCAGACTTAATCACTATATCTTCCAGGATCCCATTAACCAATTATGTTAACTTATCTAGTTTTTTGTTATTCCATTAGGGACTTACCTCTGAACTAGCCCCCCCCCCCAACAAACACACACACACACACACACACACACACACACACACACACACACACACACACACACACACACACACACACACGCACGCACGCACATGCACACACACGCACACACACGCACACACACACACACACACACACACACACACACACACACACACACACACACACACACACACACACACACACACACACACACACACACACCATATGATGCTCTGATGCTACATGCAGATAAAGTTTGTTGCAGTTATAAAGGCTGAAGATCACTTGAATTGTTTCAATACCACATCACTTAGGAAACTAGACACCGATGATGGGTGGTTGGGGGATTTAAGCACAGGAGCAAGAGTTTGTGATAGGTATGCAGGGATAACAGGTTTAATTGGTTAATCTTACACATATCCATGAGTCATAGGAGGTTACTATGCTATCGACCCAGAGGTCATTTCAAGCCTAACCGTTTCATCCCAATGTAATACCATAGATACTCTGGTCAATACCCAGGGATGTATTTAGTAATGACTGCCCATGTCCAGGAGGGTTGTGGGTGCTATCCCTGGTAAGAATTTACGATGCCCCATCCACTCATTCTGGTTCCTTTTGAACAGTTTCATAGAGGTGACCTACTTCACATGAATTGGCAGCCTATTCCAAAGACATGGCAGTCGCTGGGAAACAAAGCTGTCCCTTTAGCACTTCCTATTCAAGTCACAGGCCATATTTAGATCCCTGAAATGGGTAGCTCTAGTTCCATTTGATTTACAGATGAGAGCAAGTTCATTAGGTTTGGGTCAGAGATTGCTCTGTAAGCCAGGCATAAATCTCCCCTAAGAAATCTATATGATACGGAGTATAGTGACAGGGACTTTAGTTGGTCTGTGTAAGGTACATGCTGGAGTCCCTTGATCTACTTAGCTAAAAACCTCTGAAGTCTCTCCAACTGATGCAGGTGCTTTGAACTGTACATGCCAAAAGGGGTGTTATACTCAGTTTTGGGCCTGAAAAGTGACAAGTATAGAGGGGTTATAACCTGCTTTGCTCTAGAGATGATGCCTTTGCTAATCAAGTGTGTTATGTAGAAGGCCTTCCTTACTAGAGTGGACACATGGTGGTCAACGTTAAGATCATAGTCTACTTGTGATACCAGACCTCTTACTACTTTGTGGGTACTTAGGGTATTGTTGTTAATCTGATAATGTGAAGGGACATTGTTTTTACCGAAGGGAATGATGATGCATTTCATTGAATTCAATTTAAGACCATGACTAATACACCAGTCATTGATCTGCGTAAGATCCTACTGAAGTATACTGACATCATTTGGGGATTCAATAATTGTACCAGGTTTGCAGTCATTTGCAAACTTGGGCAGCCACAGACCCTTAATTTTGGCCTGAACGTCTGAGAAGTATATACCAAACAGTATGGAGCCCAGCACTGACCCATGTGGCACCCTGCTGGTGAAAGGTCTGCTGGTTGATGTGGAGTCACCCACTTTGATAGTGTGTGACTGGCTTGTGAGCCAGTTGGCAACCCATCTTACAACAAAGGGGTTACATTGCATTTGCTAAGTTTAATTGGTAATGCCTGAGTGTGGAATTGAGTCAAAGGCCTTTGCCTAGTCGAGGAATGCTGTTTGTACAGATTTGCCCTTGTTAATGGCTCTGGTCACATTTTCAAAGAAATCCACCAAGTTTAACAGGCAGGATCTGCCCTTAACAAAGACAAATTTGGTCAGAACCAGGGTTTGGAGATCTCCTATGTGTTTATTTATGAGGTCCATGATGATACGTTCCATGACTTTACAGAAGAAGCTGGCCAGACTTATGGGTCTATATTTCCCTGGGTCTGTTGCTAAGCCACCTTTTTGGAGGAGAATAACGGTTACTGTTCTCCATTCTGCAGGAACAAAATCTGTGGCTAGGCTGTGATTGAATAGGATGGCAACATCTTCTTTCCATTGGTGGAAGTTCTTTTCTGTCCACTTTGATCTGTTTTTCAGATTGTCTGTTTTATTTTGCTTAGTTGTACAAGTTGTTCAAAATTCTATAGTTCTCTTCTCTCAAATTTCCAGTCACTATAAACGTATGTAGCAAGCCTTTTAAAGCAGAAATCCCTACCTCATCATTTCAGAAACACTCGTCTTGCTTCATAGTAGCGGTGTGGTACGCTTTTTAATTTTATCTTCACTAAAAAAGCTTGTCAAAAAACAAGACAGTTTTTTTTTCCTGAAAGGCTTTCTTAAAGCTGTCTAGAAAAGTATTTGTTATTGTTTGCTGTGTGGGCACAACTTAAGGTAAGATTGCTTTTAATTCATGTAAAATAGATTTGTTACCTTGTCACTGAGAAGTAATTATCGAATGCCTCCATCTTGTGTCCGGCCCAGTTATGCACCCCTCTTCCTTGTATTTTCTTTAAGGTTAATACTTTAAGTAGGTTGTGGATCTGCTCCTGTGGAGGGTCTTTGAAAATGATGAGCTATGATGCCCCCTGTCATGTTTCCAAAATGTCTGAACTGCCATACCTGATCTCATTTTGTAGATGTCAGTTTACCTTAACTGGATCTTTCTGCCTCCTTTACTTGTCATCCAGAGTTAAGTCATTCCTATCTAGTGGTGGGTAACTGGATACAGTCAGTCCGCTTCACCTGTTTTGCACTGCTAAATTCAACAAATCCAGTAAATGGACATAGGCCATTATATCTGTTCTATCAATCTTGCTGTCATTCTAGACTTAATAACGTAATAGGGATTTTATCTTTCTTTCCATTCACCTTTACAGATCTCAGAATATTTGCATATTTATGGCCACTTCAGCCTAATTCTGGAAGAAAAACCTCTTTTACTTTCTTAAAGTCTGCTTTCTAGTCGGCTTCCCATTCAGATGTTTGCTCTTCTTATTACGATAGGTAGACATCAGCACAGAGCATACATGAAGTTGAAAACAGTCTTTGGAATCCACTCTGATGGACACCTGGGATCTTTCCTGATATCTAGTTCCTCATTTCTTCAGACGACATTATTGGTATAATTGGTACTACGTTTAGATCAGGGTCTGCCCACATCAATTATCAGGCACCAGAAACTCGCACTTCCATTAGAAATTGTTCTTGGTCTCGTTGTGGCATGCTGTTCACTAAATTGTGCTTTTTCTAGACTCATTTACTTACTTTTCAATACCGCATGCACTTCTTAGATGCTTTTTTAGTTTTGTCAGTCTCAACAATATGCTGAAAATGGGGACAAACAAACAAAGAAAACAGCAGTTCACTCTTGCATCAGGTAGATGTTTCACCAAGTCTTGGCTAAAAGTCAAAATAAAACTCAAATACTATTTTTATGACACTTCACAGGTAAACTGCCTTGAGAATTTCTAGACGAAAGATGTCAATGAAAACATGATTCACCAAATCAGTTACTGCATATCTTCTTTTATTTTACGTACAATCACTTCAGTAAAACATTATAACGTTAGTCAAAACAAGTGATCACTGCTTCAGTATCTCATAGCCCGTGACCATTTTTATCAGGCCCTGTCTGCTCTGATCCTAATCATGGAGGAGGATATTAAAGAAATCACTCTAGAATCCAAGGTTTGTTCTTGCACAAGTTCTCCACAATAGCCTCATCAGCTTGTTTTATAAACTTCTATCAGTTTACATTAGTCTGCAATACCCTTAACAGGAGCTGACATTTCAGGATGAGTCCTCTTTGCATTACCTACCACCATTATTTTAGTGACATGTTTTTTGACCAAATTAAAGCATAGGCACCAATTTACCTGGCTACTTCTGAATTCTATACTCTTAATGCCTTGCTTTGTATCCTAAAAGTTGCCAGCTACACAAAAACAAATCACATTCAGACATATCAGATTATCACTACCTTAATATTTTATGTCATATAGTTATAGCAGTCAACTATGCAAGAAACCAATCATTTTAAAATCTGGGTCAGAGTTCTAAACATAGTACTGTCTTATATTTTCCATGTGTTTACACTAATAGGTATAGTCCTAAATTTTATCAGTTAAGTTTTAAATTCTGCTCTACGGGGTAAATGTACTCATTCGGTTCATGCAATTCTTATCTAAACAAAATGCTACAATGTGTTGTCATGCATTTCTCTTAAGAATTGCATTCTAAACAGTAGATGTTTCCAGGAAAAAACCCTTATACAGAGTTTCCATTAGTGTGCATGCAGCTTCAGTATGTGTTACATTTATTTGACTTGACTAAATGCTAATAATACCACATGAATGCATTTGCTTTTTCCCCTTTTACAGATTATTTGAGGGAAAAATGCATAAAAAACTCAGAAATGAAACTATATAGCACACATTTACTTTTTAGGCAGAAACAAATTGTTTAGTTTAGTGCTAACAGAGAAATAGTACCACAGGATATGTAAATTGTTTTATAAGACAATAAATATCTAAAGCCATAAACCCTTTTAAAACTGACAATGTATTTTTTTCTCCTTAGCAATGAGTTAAATACAGTTTACCATCATATGGTCGACCGGTGAATGGTCGAGCGCATATGTCCGAAAGGAGTGCGGCAACATCCCACAATTGCAAATGCAGATGTTGCGAATCGCAAAATCCCGTCCCCTCTTTTTAACCCAGATTAGCACTCGTTTTTGGATGCAGAGTGGTTGGAAATGTTGATTTTGGTGTTTTTGCGACATTCCGACTGTTCGGCATGCCTGGATTCACTAATAAATTTCACACATATACAGGTTCGAACACTGTGTCCTTGGCCATATGATGGCAAACCATTAAATACATATTGTAAACATATCTAAAACACACTTTCAGAAACTAAGAAACATATTTTTAAAACAGATTTCTTTTCTCATCTGTACCTTTATTTGTTTTAATTCATTTCAGTCTGAAAAACAATTCTGAGCCTCATGTCTCTCTTGATTGTATTTGGTCGTGAACTTGTAAATGTGAAACAGAGTTCAAAATGACATATTTTAACATCTACACTGCAGTTTGTTTCATAGATGGACATCTGAAAACCAATTCAAAGCGTGTAGTCAACACAATTGCAGGGCTGTGTGTATCGTCAACAAAATTTCCACAAATCCTGCACTTCCTGTTTTATTACATCCAGCACTCACACAGGAAAAAAAAAACACATTCATTCTCCCACTCATCTCCATTAGGTTCAACTAGTCATTTTACTAGTAAAAGTACCACCTGTGTTCCATTTGAAAAACATATTCAGAAAATATTTCAGAATGTTGAAATCAGCATTTCACCTTATTAATACCCTTAGATACCTGTGAGAAAACTGAGTCACAAACAACCATAACTCCTCTGCTAGAATGAATCATATTCCCCTTTCTTCATTTGAGGCATCTTCTAAAATATTTGGTTTTACCGAAGTCTCCAGCTCAGCCCTGTAGTAAAGATGTCATTTGACTGAGGTTTTCTTTGAAAAAATGGGAACATACAGTTAAAAATCTGGACTTCTAATTAGCATAAAAATGAAGCCACAGTGGTACAGCGGTAGCGTTGTCGCCTCACAGCAAGAGGTTCTCCTGTTCGATTCTCGGTTGGAGTGCCTTCTGTGTGGAGTCTGTATGTCCTCCCCACGGTCGAGTGGTGTTCGAAAGACATGCGTAGAATGGGCGTGCCTTTGTTGAAGGTTGAGCGTCGGGCTGGTACCTCAGTACCATAAAAATTGACTGCCAATCATTAGCGGACCGGAGTTCCGCTGTGGCGACCCCTAACCGGGAAAAGCTGAAAGAAAAACAACTAATTAGCATAAAAGTTGAAGTCCAGATGCCACTTGACTCATCCTGATTTCAGTAGTAATATGTGACACCACTCAAAACACATGTTTAAAAAAACAGAGTGACTAAAATGGTAGAAAAATATAATTACATTATCAAAGGGGCAGTGTAAAATCTGTAGACTTTAATGAACTGTATCTAAAAATTCTAACACACAAGGTAATTTATTTTTGCTTCTGAAAAGGGAGATGTAAGATGTCTGTCCTCTTTCTTTAAATTATTGTTGTGACTAGTATATTGGTCATGAAGTGTGGTTTGCTTTGTTTTGACAGCTTCAAAAATCATGTGATGAGCAGGATACAATGGGCATGAAAACAGGGAGATAACTTCAAAAATAGGGGCATTTTAGTTAAATCAGGCCTGAAAACAGGAATGTTCCTCCAAAGTCTGGACAGCTGAGAGGTTTGTTTTAACTATAATTACACTCAGGTGTAGTATACTATAGGGCTATAGCTAGAGACAACTTTATCTTGTCTACAATTGAAACATTCAACCAAAGGGATTATTTTTAAATTAATATTTCTCAAGTCCTTGCTGATTAACCACAAAATATTTTATATCCACATTTTATTTCAGAGGTGTACAATTACTTCTAGGATTTGTTGCTACAGTCACTACAAAACCAGTTGAAGTTAAACTGCTAAATTTAGACCGTTACTGTAACAGTACTCGGAGAGAGAGAGTGGTGCACAAATTAACCCATTAAATTAACCCATCATAGTGCAAGGACAACAATATGAATTTTCAGAATTTTATCTTGAAAAATTATAAAATGCATACAAATTCAGACAAATATTCAATTTCTGCAGTATTTATACAGATATTAGAGCAGATACCAAAATCAGACACATTTACTTTAAGCATGCAATACTCCCAAATTGGGTACTAAAATTATCACCATCGTCATCATCAACCTCCTTTTCCCATTTTCTCTGTGGAGTCAGGGTATCCTATTGACTTTTGCTATCTTTCTTGATTCAGTGCTACTCTCCTACCTTCATGGCTGTCACAGGTCCTTTTTGCACAGTCCATCCATTTTGTTTCCTCTTACCTTGTTCCTGTTTGTCCCAAATCTTCTTCACCAGATTGTCTTCTGCTTTCAGGTACATATGCCTGAACTACCTTAATCTGTTCTCTTTGACTTTCTCTTTGATTAGAGCTACTTTGGCTTCTGTTCTGATGTTCTCATTTCTTCCTCTGTCCCATAGTGTGCATCACAGGCACTTCCTGTCCATCACTTCTAACTTCCTTAACTGCTCTAAATTCACAGTTCTGGTTTCTGTACCACACAAAAGTAGTGGTTGTACTTGTGCCACTATTTTGTACTTCGCACTTTTCAGATTCCTTGGCATTCTTCTGTCATACACTATCCGTGACCCTCTGTGCCAGTTGACTTCAGCCCCATTGATTCTAGGTTTCTCCTCCTCATTCAAACTTTCCTTCTCCTCAACCACCCTTTCCAGATACTTGAAGCTGTTAATCTGTTCCACTATTTCATTTCTAACTCAATTGCCAGCTTCTGATGATTCCCCCCATTTACTACCATTACACGTCTTATGTCTTATATCCACTCAAAGTTCATCTCATGTGCCTTCAGTTTTGCATTCCACTTTCCTCTCTTTTACCAAAGTTCTTGATCAGTCTACCTGTAAAGCCACATCATCTGCAGAAAGCAGCTTTGCTGACCTGTCCCCTCCAATCTGTTTGCTAATGTAATTCTTCACCAGATTGAACAGCAGTGGGCTTAAAGATGAACCCTGATGCACATCCACTCCCACCGAGAACCCCTTTTTTGAATCCAAACACTGTTCATACCTTTGTCATTGTGTCCTTGTACATAGCAAGAACTAATTCTGCTAATGTTTCTGGGACCTTGAACCATCTAAGAACATGCCCAAGTCAGCTTTCTTTGGGCCTCGTCATATGCTTTGTCCTAGTCTATGTATGCCTAGTTTGACTCTTTCCTCATCTGTAGTTTGTTCTCATCTGTCATATTGCAAACATTGGGTTAGTTGTGAGCATCCTGATCTGAATTTAAATTGTTCAACTACCATCTTACTATTTTGCATAGTCATTTATCAGTCACTGTCTTCAGAACTTTCATGCAGTGTAACAGGAGTTTTATTCCTCTATACTGTCCACAGTTGGGAATGTCCCATTTGTTTTTCTACATTGCCACTAGAATGGTTATTCTACAGTCATCGGGTCTATATTAGAACATCAAAGTTTTAATAGTTCCAATCACTAAAGATCAATCTTTAATGATCGAACGATTAAAACATTAAATGTTCCTAAAAAAATAATAAAAAAAAAAAAAAAGAAAAACTAAAGGGTGTAGGCACTCCTCACACCCCCCCCGCTACTTAAATATACCAAATCTGTGACCGCACTACATTGAAGTAAATGGAAATCTCCCCTTATAGAGATTTCCATTTACATGTTCAAAATTCTGAACGTTTGCTATTGTCGTGTTGACAATATCAGATTCGATATTGTCGGATTTTGACAATATAATATAGACCCCCAGCCATCTGAGATACACTTTTCTTTCCATACTGTTATGAATACCCTCAGAAACCATTTTCCTCCGATCTCACCCAACATCTTGATGATATTTGTTGCAACCTCATCTCAGCCTGCTGCTTTCCATGACTTAATTTTCCTTAGTGATGTTTTACTTCTTCTGTGGTGGGCTCCTCTCCTTCTCTCATCATAGGTTGTGTCTGGGTGGTACATCTTCTGTGGGGTTTTCTTCATTTAGAAGGTACTGGATGTACTCTTTCCATCTGCCTTTGCTATCTTGTGGGCTGCTGAGAGGGTTGTTGCTGGCATCCCTTATGAAGGGTGTCTGATAATTTCTTTATCTTTCTCTCTGGTTTCTTTGTGCCATCTGCTGAGATACTTTCCAGAAGCTGGTAGAGTGCCTCTGTGCCTTGTTCTTTTCTACTGGAAGTACTGTTATCATTAAGTTTGTGCACTAGTCAGGCTGTTATCATTAAGTCTGTGCACTAGTCAGGTCGTTATCAGTAAGTCTGTGCACTAGTCAGGCTGTTATCATTAAGTCTACACTCTAGTCAGGCTGTTATCACTAAGTCTATGTCCTAATCAGGCTATCATTAAGTCTGTGCCCTAGTCAACCTGTTATCTTTAAGTTTGTGCCTTAGTCAGGCTGTTACCATTAAGTCTATGCACTAGTCAGGCTGTTATCATGAAGTCTATGCCCTAGTCAGGCTGTTATCATTAAGTATATGCACTAGTCAGGCTATTATCATGAAGTCTATGCCCTAGTCAGGCTGTTATCATTAAGTCTGTGCACTAGTCAGGGTGTTATAATTAAGTCTATGCACTAGTCAGGATGTTATCAGTAACTGTATGCACTAGTCAGGCTGTTATCATTAAGTCTATGCACTAGTCAGGTTGTTATGATTGAGTCTGTGCACTAATCAGGATGTTATTGTTAAGTCTGTGCACTAGTCAGGCTGTTATCATTAAGTTTAGGCTCTAGTCAGGCTGTTAAGTCTATGCACTAGTCAGGCTGTTATCATTAAGTCTATGTACTAGTCAGGCTATTATCATTAAGTCTGTGCACTAGTCAGGCTGTTATCATTAAGTCTGTGCACTAGTCAAGCTGTTATCATTAAGTCTATGCACTAGCCAGGCTGGTGTCATTAAGTCTAGGCTCTAGTCAGGCTGTTAAGTCTATGCACAAGTCAGGCTGTTATCGTTAAATCTGTGCACTAATCAGGCTGTTATCATTAAGGCTATGACCTAGTCAGGCTGTTATCATTAAGTCTGTGCACTAGTCAGGCTGTTATCATTAAGTCTATGCACTAGTCAGGTCGTTATCAGTAAGTCTGTGCACTAGTCAGGCTGTTATCATTAAGTCTACACTCTAGTCAGGCTGTTATCACTAAGTCTATGTCCTAATCAGGCTATCATTAAGTCTGTGCCCTAGTCAAGCTGTTATCTTTAAGTTTGTGCCCTAGTCAGGCTGTTACCATTAAGTCAATGCCCTGGTCAGGCTGTTATCATGTAGTCTATGCACTAGTCAGGCTGTTATCATTAAGCCTATGCCCTAGTCAGGCTGTTATCATGAAGTCTATGCACTAGTCAGGCTGTTATCATTAAGTCTATGCACTAGTCAGGCTGTTATGATTAAGTCTAAGCACTAGTCAGGCTGTTATCGTTAAGTCAATGCCCTAGTCAGCTGTTATCATGAAGTCTATGCACTAGTCAAGCTGTTATCATTAAGTCTGTGCACTAGTCAGGCTGTTAAGTCTATGCCCTAGTCAGGCTGTTATCATGAAGTCTATGCACCAGTCAGGCTGTTATTATTAAGTCATTGCCCTAGTCAGGCTGTTATCATGACGTCTGTTCACTAGTCAGGCTGTTATCGTTAAGTCAATGCCCTAGTCAGGCTGTTATCATAAAGTCTATGCACTAGTCAGGCTGTTATTACGTCTATGCCGTAATCAGACTGCTATCATTAAGTCTATGTCCTAGTCAGGCTGTTATCATTAGGTCTATGCACTAGTCAGGCTGTTATCATTAGGTCTGTGCCCTAGATAGGCTGTTATCATTAAGTCTGTGCACTAGTCAGGCTGTTAAGTCTATGCACTAGTCAGGCTGTTATCATTAAGTCTATGCCCTAGTCAGGCTGTTATCATTAAGTCTGTGCACTAGTCAGGGTGTTATAATTAAGTCTATGCACTAGTCAGGATGTTATCAGTAACTCTATGCACTAGTCAGGCTGTTATCATTAAGTCTATGCACTAGTCAGGTTGTTATGATTAAGTCTGTGCACTAATCAGGATGTTATCGTTAAGTCTGTGCACTAGTCAGGCTGTTATCATTAAATCTAGGCTCTAGTCAGGCTGTTAAGTCTATGCACTAGTCAGGCTGTTATCATTAAGTCTATGCACTAGTCAGGCTATTATCATTAAGTCTGTGCACTAGTCAGGCTGTTATCATTAAGTCTGTGCACTAGTCAAGCTGTTATCATTAAGTCTATGCACTAGTCAGGCTGTTATCATTAAGTCTAGGCTCTAGTCAGGCTGTTAAATCTATGCACTAGTCAGGCTGTTATCGTTAAGTCTGTGCACTAGTCAGGCTGTTATCATTAAGGCTATGACCTAGTCAGGCTGTTATCATTAAGTCTGTGCACTAGTCAGGTTGTTATCATTAAGTCTGTGCACTAGTCAGGTCATTATCAGTAAGTCTGTGCACTAGTCAGGCTGTTATCATTAAGTCTACACTCTAGTCAGGCTGTTATCACTAAGTCTATGTCCTAATCAGGCTATCATTAAGTCTGTGCCCTAGTCAACCTGTTATCTTTAAGTTTGTGCCCTAGTCAGGCTATTACCATTAAGTCAATGCCCTGGTCAGGCTGTTATCATGTAGTCTATGCACTATTCAGGCTGTTATCATGAAGTCTATGCCCTAGTCAGGCTGTTATCAGTAAGTCAGTGCTCTAGTCAGGCTGTTATCATGAAGTCTGTGCACTAGTTAGGCTGTAATCATTAAGTCTATGCACTAGCCATGCTGTTATCATTAAGTATATGCACTAGTCAGGCTGTTATCACTAAGTATTCCTTTTTAGCCTGGTCCGTCTTTTCGATTTTCCACTTTTTTTCCTGCACTCTCTTTCTTTCTTTTTATGACTGTCTGGAGCGATACATTCCACCACCAACATTCTTTATGTACATTACTTCCATACCTGGCTCAGCCATATACCTGTTTTATACTCCTCGCACATGCTGTTTTGAGGCACAGTGATTTTTCTTCAACTCCACCTATTTCCTCTTCTTCTAGAGGTATTACAGCCCTGCATATTTCCTTGAAATCTATTGAACTCTTGCAGTTTCTCTCCAGTCAGTGTCCAGGTCATCAGCCTGGTCTCTGTTGACCTTATAGCCTTCTATGAGCACTATCTGCAGATAATTGTGGCGGCCAGTAGTAGTTTATGCTGTGGGTGGCCTGTTTCAGTGAGGATGACTTTGCAATCACCAGTTCTACCACAGTGCCCTTTCTTTACTAGGAGGAAGCCTACCTGAGTTGCATGTTGGCTACCCTTGGATGTGATCTTGTGACTGTCTCTCTTTCTGAACCATGTGCTTGTCCATCATTAAACTGTTTGCCAGACAGAAGTCTAGAATGTTCTCTTATTTATTCCTGTTGTCTTACCCATATGGACTCATGAAGTCCTCATATCCTATTCTGTCCCTTCTGGTATGTGCATTCTGGTCCCCCATTATCATTGGTATTAAACAAAATTAATTAAATACTAAAAATACTAATTATAATTATCTACCTATTCCAACTACTGTTTCTTGCAAACCCACTTTATACAATTTTACGCTAATTTGGCAATTATGAGTGCTGCAATAAAGGAACAGAATAAGTGGGATTATTTAAAAAAAGCAGGATTATGTTTACCGTTTTTTGCAATGCAACTAAATCCTGATGAATGTGTGTCAGTTTTTGCATGTCCCCACTATGTCGAAACAATAATTTTACATTCTTAGCAGAGCACTAAAATTAGTTGGGGCATAACACAATACAGAAAGCAGGTGTGTTTACTTATTATTTACATATTTATTCTTAGAAGCAAGAAATACAGAGATATTTATATGAGTCCAAGTATACAAAACAATAAAAAAAATTTTTGTAGTTGTTAGCTTCAGTGTGCTAGAACCTATGCATTTTTACAAAGCCAACATGGCATCAAACTTTTCTAGTAATAAATGTGTTTTAAATCCCCTAGAAGAATCACATGACAACTTTACTTCAGATTATTTGCAGACAGGTGTGATGTGCCTCAGTAATTAGTGCTTATTGTTGCAACACTTACGTACTGCTCCCCCACCCGTGACTATATATTAGGATATCTTTATAGTAAAAAATTCTGACTTGTTAACCTTACCGCACTGCTAAACCATTAGGCCATTCTCCAGTTTTATAAGGTTAATATCTAACATAGCAGGAAATTACAAAGTCATAGAATTCTTACCTTTAACTTTTGAAAATCACATTGCATTTAGTGACTGGCATATACAAACAAGCTGACAAACAAATATCCTGCAGAAAATAATATAACCTTCTTATGTTAAGACACACTATTATTAATTATGAGTCTTTGCTAAGGCGTATAGCATTAATGATTTAATTGAAAAAACAAAAGTCATTTTCTAACATGGCAGGAAAGGTTCATCATTCTCCAAAAGCTATTTGAAGATGTAGATTTAGCAAGCACATTTTTTCAAAAGGCTTGCTCCAACCTTAGTGATATGTTACACATAAGATACAGTCATGTATTGCATGGCTTAATACATACATTTTTGGAAATTATCATGGATAAATGTTCAAAACATTTTGAATAGTCTATACTGAATTCAGAAAATCTGTCTTTTTCTAGGGGGCAAAGGTGAATCCCACTGTACCCCTGAAATGTGTTTTATTAAACTCACAGACTACTGCATTGTAATATAAAGATAACGCTCCACCGTGATGACTTCAATCAATAAACAAGCTTTTCGGCAAAATGTATAGTATCACAAAGTCGACTGCAACTCCTCTGAGGGGGCTTAAATACCAAAAAAATACTTAATTTTAATACTAAAGTATAATTTAATTATATGGATTTTAGAAGTGCATGTGTGCCAACAATCTATGGATTCATTTGTTTCTGATATTTTATAACATTTTTTTTCTGATATTACATGTTTAAACAATTGTAATGAGCCCTAAAGACTCAAACTAATTTTTAAATGTAAATGATTCTCACAATCTGATCAGACTAAACCAATAAAAAAGCATAATAAACCAAGGTTGTTACATCTGCATTATGGGGGAACCACAGATCTTTAAAACATCTACCATGAAACACATTCAAAATTTTCAGGCAGTTAGTAATTTGTTATATTAAGTTATCAATGAAGTCATGTCATTCAGTTATATACTAGTTTAAGTTAATTTCATATAAAACAGAACATTTTCTTACACAGCATCAGCATGTAGGTTTACTTGAAAGCATTACACTCAGAGAATAAAGTGTTTTTCACCCTCTGTTTTGTTTGTTTGGGCTAAACAGAATGTACTCTATCCAACGTAATAGTTGGTGTGTGTGTGTGTGTGTGTGTGTGTGTGTGTGTGTGTGTGTGTGTGTGTGCGTGCGTGTGCGTGTGTGTGTGTGTGTGTGTGTATATATATATATATATATATATATATATATATATATATATACATATACATATATATTTATATGTATGTACGTACTGAGGGACAACATAACCTAGTCTAGTCCGTGGAAATATAGTTTTTCAGTGTTAAGGGTAGAGCACACTTTACTTAAGGAAGAAAAAAGAAAGAAAATGTAAACTAGTTGCACAGGAAGATATCGGCATGCAAACTACTGAGATTGTTGTCATAACTTCTAATAGAAGATCCGTGTCAAAGACCACTTTGCATTCTTATTAAAAATAAGGAAACAGGATTCTCTATGGCATTACTTGCTTAAACCATAATTTATTAAGTTAAAACAATAGATGAGTTTTCACATTTAACTTAATAAACTGTGGTTTAAACATGTAATACCAGCTTGAATCCTGTTTTCTTATTTTTAATAAGAATACAAAGTGATCTTTGGCACAAATCTTACATAAGATGTTATGACAACAATCTATTTTAGTAATTCAAATGCCAATATCATTCCTGTACAATTACCCTTCCCTTTTTTATTTCACACACATATACATATGCATGTACTTATAGATATAAAAAATTGTGTAAGAGATGACCGTGACAATAAGGCATGATGACCAACGAAGTTAGGACAGTGGCACAGAATTGAAAAAGGTGATTAGAGCTGACATGACACTCTGACCACAAGAAGATGACGATAATGAAAGACCCGTCCCTACACAGGGACACTCTGCTGATGCCACACAGAATGCCCCCTGCTCAAGAAGTGAACTGCTAGCTAAATTCAGTGAAGCAGCATGCAGACTGACAGACACCACAAGTGTAATTATTGTTGTCTTAAAATCCATATTTTCAAGAGAAGGGATATGTAATGTCAGATCTGGCAGTGTTCTTCAGTACAGAAGTAAGGAATTCAGAAGATTTGCCCATGAATGAGAATTCATACATGAAACATCAAGTCCACTCTATTAGTAATCAAGTGGACAGGTGGCAATAACTGTCCAAATAGTGAAGGATCTCATGAGAAGTTGTATCAAAAGTTATGACTATCATAATCATGCAATGTTTTAATATAAGGATCCTCCCTTGAAAGGGTGAAAACTCTCTGTAGCTTAACTGTAGATGCTCTGAAGTTTGAAAACCAAAGTACGTGTTATCATTGATATTGTAATAGGAATTGGTGAAGACTATGGAACTTAAGTGCTGAACCCAAAGTAAGAATATGTTGCCCCTGAGGCTGAAGTAGTTAGTAAAGAAGCCAAACTAAGATCTTATATAGTTTGGCACTGTGAGTTTTCCTTGATCACTGTCTGTAGTCACACGTACAGTGAAATTCATGCGCACACGTGCACTCACACTCAGACATACACACACACACACGCACGCACACACACATACACACACACACACACACACACACACACACACACACACACACACACACACACACACACACACACTCAGATACACACACACACACACACACACACACACACACACACACACACACACACACACACACACACACACACACACACACACGCGCACACACACACATACAGTTAGTACCAAGAGTAAACATCCATTTTTTTGTTGTTGTTGTCATTCATTTAAAAGAAACTGTGTCAAACAAATTGACTGGATTTAATTTTTTTGTTGGCATCAGTCATACCATATGTTATTCAGTAGCAAATTCTGAACAGGAATGCCATGCAGAATTTCAGCAATTTAGCTACAATTCCAAGACAAATACTGTAGTTACCCGTGGGAAGTAAAGGAAGCAATATTTTTACTGCAATGACATCCATGTGTGTGTGTGTGTGTGTGTGTGTGTGTGTGTGTGTGTGTGTGTGTGTGTGTGTGTGTGTGTGTGTGTGTTTGTTTGGGAATGTGGCAGTGTTTTGATCCATACTATTTTATGTCATTACTGTGGAGGGCAGCACCTTAACAATGGAAGTAGACATAGGTTCTACGGTTTACTATTAGATGTTCGAAGCGAACTCCGTCGACTGCACTTTTGTCGAACACGGAAGTTCAAAAACGGTAATATCGAACACCAAAAGCCAACCTAGGAATGGTTTTAACATGTGTCGAGATAGGTGTTCAGTGTTATTGCCGAACTACAAACCTCTCCCCTATCTCGACCCATGTTAAAAACCGTTCGTAGGTTGGCTTTTGGTGTTCAAATTTCCATTTTCGAACTTCCGTGTTCAACAAAAGTGCAGTCGATGGAGTTCGCTTCGAACATCTAATAGTAAACTGGTTCTACTAAAGATGTTGTTTGCCATTAATATGTACGTATGAGCTCACACTGCCACAAGTAATCATCACTAGTACATGCAGCTCTATGTATATTTATAGCCATTTGGGCCCTGTTGTGACTACTATGACAGGGTGCCACACCAAAGGAAAGGGGTCCAATCGACTGGAAATGTTCTTCGTTGCAAATAGTAAACCAGCACAATAAATTCCACTCTGTATCGAAAAAGGAACACAACGTAGCTGGAAAGACCAGTTTATTGCACAGTACAACCACGAATTTACCTAGGTTTCGTCCGACTTGACGAACTTCATTAGAATACCCAACCCAAAATTCATACTATGACAGGGTGGATGGACATTCATCATTTGACCCTATATGATGCTATCCTGTAGATTTGGCCAGGGAATAATACATAAAGATTTCATACTCTGTGGTCATGCCTATGGTGTGGGATTGTTTTGCATAATGTTTTAAAGGAGTGGCTCTGATAAGGCGTTACTCTCAGTCATGTGCTGGTCATGTGGGATGGTGTGTTTACATGGAGAAATGATGTGTCTCTACCATCCTTTATTAAAACTTATGTTTTATGTAGTTTCATTTCATTTACAGATAATATTTTTGCTCAGCTATGTTTTGTCAAGAAGTACATAACCATTTCTTAGACACCAGGTGATGATCTATGGATGTTGTTGCCGTGTATCTAATTGTAATTTCATAACTTTGTGCTTCATGTACATATTGCCCTCCATGATTTTCCCCTTTGTGAATCATGGAAGATACTGGGGTATATAATTACCTTACCTTCTCCATACATGAACGTTTCCAAATAAACACTGTTGAATTTTGTAGGGCTCTAGTATTTTCCTTTTACTATCTGCAAGCCCTATATACAGCTGCATAATAGGTCAATAAAATGACAAATGTCTAGATAGATAGATATAGAGAGAGAGATTTGTCTTTGATGATCAGAAAAGACCAACTGGGCAGAGCCCATTTTCAGCAGTGGCCTGGAGAGTTAAGATCCATCACAGTAAATGTATATTAACAAGTGAATTTCAGACAGTTCTCAGAACAATAACAATTACTTTTGCAAGTACATACAGTAACATATTTACACAAACATATATATATATATATATATATATATATATATATATATATATATATATATATATATATATATATATAGCGCACAAACTCTACTACCTTCCTGAGATAACTCCAGCACTTCAGCACCTAATTCAGCCCCACATTCCCTCTTGAGCCTTAAGAACTAGTAACCAGAATCTTATAACTGTCATCAAACATAAAAACAAAGCTGGTAAGTACCTCTTTGCCAACACCATTGCCAAAACCTGGAACACACTACCAAGCCAAATAACTTCTACCACCTCCTTTAGTCAATTCAAAAAACTCCTGAAAACCCACTATCTAAGTAACTGGCTATGCTCTTGCCACTCACCAGGCTAATCCATACCAAGAGAATTTGTCAGGGTACAACTATGTATAAACAGTTTCTCCCCTGAAACCTTCCAAACCCGTATACATTTACCTTACAAAACTTATAACTGCAAAAGAAAAAAAAAATGTGCCTCTGATTGTCTACTGTAAGAAATGTTAATCACTAGCATGATGTCCTGTTATGGGTATATATGCTATATGTATGTTTGTTAATCACCAGCATGTTGTCCTGATGTGTATATATGCCATATGTATGTATGTTCTACTTCATTTTACACTCCTGTATTGTATTGTAATGTGGAGCTTTTCTCCCCAGGCCTCCGCTGAGAATGGACCTGTGTCCAGTCGGATTTTCCCAGTAAACAAATGTAAAATAAATAAATAAATAAATATATGTGGCTTGTGTGCAATTTAGTTGTGCAGGAGTTGGAATGCAGAAAACTGGGAGACTGTTACAATGTCGACTCCGGAAGACTGAAGACTAGGACAGTGGGGATTGGTAGATTTACCCTTTCCTGCACTGTAGTGCCATCTTGGAGTTTGAATATATAAGTGGTAGAGGGTGTGGGGGGTGAAAAAAATTACTGTCAGTGCATTGTAGTTAAGACACCAGACTGCAGGAGTCAAATTCGACTTCGAATGCTTTGGTGTTCGATATTTAATGTAGTTTACTATTATGAACATCAGGCATGTAAACCGTATTTTTGATAGGTTTATGTTGTGATGTTCGATGTTTCAATAGTAAACTATGTATATATATATATATATAATATACAGTAATTTTGTTTTTATTTTTCAAATACATTTGAATGAATTCCATAGTATTTATACATAACATCTTAAATAACTATGTACACTATTTACATTAGCCTGAGACTATAACAGATCTTAATATATGCAGTTACTTTATAAGTATGTCCAATCCATTATCAGTGCCCCATATATTTTGATTATCTGAGTGCATTTAGTTGAAAATGTGACAATGGTTTTGATGCATTTTTTTTCTTGACACATTCTGACAATTGAAAGAATACTGTCCATTTAAAAAAACTGCAGTACATTTTATTGACTTCTGGCTAAAATGATTCTCCAGGATACTTAATGTTGTCATTGAAACTCTTTTTCAAATGGGTTTGAAATAGAATAGTAGAAGTGATATAAAATACAGAATTTTTGCTTAACAGTTTTGGTGCTGTTATGTTTGGAAACACAATCCTGGAGATTCATTAAGATTCTTAGTGCAGGCCAAAAGGCCTACAGTAAAATGGCCCTCTTACCACAATGTGGTATTTTGTGATTTAGAAACAAATTAGCCTCAGTGAGGAAAGACATCATCATGGGCTACTTTGCATGTCTCTGAATTCATTTATCTTCTACAAAGTGCATATCAGCACTTACCGGTATAGGTCATTGTTTGCAGATGCTTCATGGAAGCATAGGCACCCCATAGTCACTCTGGAGCGCACAAACATAGACAAAAACACACACACACACACACACACACACACACACACACACACACACACACACACACACACACACACACACATGCACGCACATGCACGCACACACGCACACTCACACACACGCACACACATGCACACGCACGCACACGTGCACACACACACACACACACACACACACACACACACACACACACACACACACACACACACACACACACACACACACACACACACACACACACACACACACACACACACATTTGTCCTTGTTGGATTTTCCACAACATCTCCTTTTCCCCTGCTCATGTAATTCAGGGATGATCACAAAGTCAGTCCTTAACGACACTGGAGTTTCAAATTCCATATCCTTCATAAATTATGTGGATGCATGCTAGGGCAAAGCTGTTTATGAAGTTGAGAGGTACGTAGAATGTTTCCTGTCCCTCACCCTCATATGTCCCAAAACATAGCAGGCATTTCATAATGCCCGACTCCTCCATATCTATTCTACAAATGCCTGCTACACTAACATTTTGGTTAGTGCAGCAGTCTAATGCAGGTGTTTATCCTGGCAAGGGTGTGTGGTTCAAACCCTCTTTAATCCTTTATTTTTTTCATACTTGTATTATATTTCAAATAATGATCTCTGTTGTCCAGTGGTTCTGCCACCCTCATGATCCCCATAGAGTTTGAGAACCACTAAGACATGAAAAATGCAGTTACCTCTAGTGGTTAGTGTTTCCCCTGGCCTTGTTAAAGTATGAGGTTGTCAGACTTATTTCTGGTGGGTAATTTTCTCCCACCTCCAATTTCTGTACTGTTAAAATTATTTTATGCCATGAGTTATCCTTGGTGACTAGTGTACCCCCATCCCCAATCTCCATAATGGCACCAGTTATCCCTGATAGCTAGTGATCTTCCCACTATGTGTTGCTCATTAGTCTGGATGTATGTGGAGGTGTGGCAGCCATACCAACCAACACACACACACACACACACACACACACACACACACACACACACACACACACATACACACACACACACACACACACACACACGCAC
Organism: Protopterus annectens; assembly: GCF_019279795.1. Classification (NCBI taxonomy): domain Eukaryota; kingdom Metazoa; phylum Chordata; order Ceratodontiformes; family Protopteridae; genus Protopterus; species Protopterus annectens. The sequence continues at coordinate 79,472,743 of NC_056745.1, read as the reverse complement.
ACGCGCGCGCACACACATGCGCACACACTCGCACACATGCGCACACAAACGCACACACATGCACACAAATGCACACAGGCGCACACAGACACACACACATGCACACACATGCACGCAAACACACACAAATGCACACAAACACACACAAACACAAACACACACACATGCACATACACGCTCTTACTCTTGCAGCCTCTCACATGCAGTCACTCACACAATTCCCAACCCAACCTTACCACAAATATCTCCAGCACTTACCTCTTCTTTGATGGTTGAAAATGATCTTTTGGCCATGTTCACTTCTATGACATGGAAGGAGTGGTTATGTTAATCTACATGGCAAACTAATTCTATGAATTACTCAGTGCATTCCTTGTGATAGTTCCATGGGAGAAAGCTATCACAAGGCTGATTAGCATATGCTCCTCCCCCAAACTGTCTCATTGGCAAGTAGCACAGCTGCAAAGACAACACAAGGTGGTGATGCATGTCTTTGTGTCAAAGTAATACATCAGGGCAGACTTTGGCTTTGAGAAGACTTCTGCAGGGTGTGCACATCACACATCGTGTACACCTCATAGAAACCTTAATGAATTTAGGCCAGTAAATACAGTGTCTATGTGACAAGTTGTTTTTCTTACTGTTTTAGTGCTCTAATTTGAGTGACTGATCACTTTGCAACCTACTGCTGTTGCTTAGAATAATACATGACATCTGAAACACTTGTGTACACTATTCTGCTGAATACTTAACTACTGTATGAAGGTACTCATTTATGGAAATTTCGACACAACAAAACATACTGACATGTAGAATTAGGAATGCATCTTCAAGCAGAGATAAACGTTTAAATATTTGAAAACCACTGCAATCATTTTAGCTGTATGTTTTACCTCTCAACTTATCAGGTTGTAAACAACATTTTTAAGGTATGAATTTCCATAGTTTCTGGGTATCTCTAGTGAAGGAATTGGATATCCTGCAAGTAGAAGTACCAAAAAAAAAAAAGGGTAGAGCAATTCTGCGTGGAATTATTGGGTTTACTTGGTAATGATTTCCTGGCAGTTAGAGGTACAGATGCTTCATTTATTGACCCAATGGGCAGTTTCAAGGACCATGGCTGTTGAGGGGGTATTCGAGAAGGTGCTCATTCCCTACCCATTTTGATGATGTAACTCTGTCTTCCATGGTTGCTTTGTATGGGGTAGTTGCATGTTCTGCTATGATTTGTGTGTCATCAGGCAATATATCTAGCTGTTCTGGAGACTTCCAGGTGATTCATTACTTGCAGAATATCAAGACTGGACTGTCTGCTGGAGCTTCATATTACTGGACATTGAGAATTTGTTGATTGAGACCCAGTTTGGAGTGGGGCCAATGAGGTTCACTTGTCGCAACTGGTTTTGAGTTGTTCAGTTTGAATTTTTGTCTTTGTTAGTTCAGTCATTTTATAGCAACATGGTTGTTGTGAAATGTAGCAAAAAAAAGAAATTAGAAAGCATGTAAAGTAACTTTATTAGCTGGTGGTAAATGTTATACAGTGTTGCTTACGGCATTTTTTTCTTTCCTAAGGGGAATTAATGTGCTGTGTTTGAACATAATTTTGTTAGTGAAGTACTGCATGCTCTTCTTGGTGCTGAACGTTCTTGTGTTACAACATCTTAAGGATTTTATAGCCAGGAAATGGGGGGGTGCAGACTGCAGGCAACTTGTTGGATGCTCACAGATCACCTCCCCAACTGATTTTCTGCACCAGTTGGAGGATATATGGTGGTAAGTGAGATTTGCATTACACTGCTCAAAACTTAATGGTCATGGGCTTATGGATGCCAGTATAGATGAGCAGGGCTGGGAGGAGTGATAGGATATGCTACCTGGCCATGTGATGCCGGACAGTGGTGTGTGGGTTTACAGCTCACACTGGCACATAATATTTTATGGTGTTGCACTCAATAACCATTAATTATATTTTTGAATAAAGTTGGTTGCAATGGCAAAAAGAGCATAGTGTAATTCTTAGACACAGAACATAGACAAGTGCTGAGAATAAAGCACTGTAATTGTATGCTGCTGTTTCCCTTATAATATAGGTATGCATTTCTGCTTCACAGACCTGGATTAGACATAACGTTTTATAGGGTTCCACAGTATAGACAGCTATTTGCTACACTGTTCAGCACACACAAAAAATGTCCATACATTATACAGATGCAGATAATTAACCTTACAGAAAAATGAAATAATGTTTAAATTAGTGTATAACAAAGGTTTTCAGTGTCTATGTATTAGCACTCTGAATGAGAGGGACTAAATTAAGGCCAGTTATAAACGTATACTGCCCAAGTACAAAATGTCATAACAATGAATGCACATTTACATGACCACTGACACTTACGCAATTACCCCCGAAGAAATGATGGGCAAATTCATTGAATTCTGCTGCTATCTTGCACAGTAAAGAGCCTACAGGAAATGTGTGTCCGTCCTGCCATTACGTCCCCTGGCATCAGTTCCAGACAGTGACCATCACAGAATGTAGTGTAAGTGGAAAATGCAATCCCCTCCCAATACAACTAATCATTTTATATAAAGACAAAGAACAAGCCATGGCAGAAATGCATTATTTTTATGATCTGAAATGTAAAACATCTGAAGAGCTGTGATATAGTTCTGCAACTTGCCAGGCTATGCACTGTTAGCAAGAGACAGACCAACTGTGAATATCATTTGTTTATTCCCTTTTGAAGAATAATATGCACTATACGTTGATGCTTTCTTGTGAACAATTATATTGATAAAAGGCTATGTTGAAAAGATTGTGTAACATGCAGCATTTAACTGTTAGAAGAAAAAAATCAATCAGTAGATACATTAGAAAGAAGAAAACACAGGTGTTCAGGAGTAATAACAGGCAAGGTTTATTCTTCCCTTTGAATGTGATATTATACCTGGTTTTATGTTAAGATGTACTAATGTTTCTGGTTTGGTATATAAATGCAGCAAATGCTATTTAATCCTAAAATATAGCTCGTTAAAAAGAAGCATCAATCAATATTTCTGTAATTAAAATGCACTGCTGATTCCTTATTACTGCCTTTAACCTATTGTACTCTGCATTTTGGATACTGTGACTTATCATTCCATAAATTTCAGAGTTAAACAACATGCAACTGACAAGATCCAGGAAATCTCAAGTCAGGAATGAGGGGCATTCAGAATTTCAAAGCTACAGAAATGGTAAGTAAATATATATATATATATATATATATATATATATATATATATATATATATATATATATATATATATGTATATATATAAATACACACCCGTATGTAAGGAGAGATACAGATCTATTAAAATATTAAATCATAGTAACAGACTGGATAACGCACTGGTGCAGCAGTCGTGTTGTTGCTTCACAGAAAGAGGTTCTCCAGTTTGATTTTTGGCTGGGGTACCATCTCTGTGGAGTCTGTATTTCCTCCCTGCATTCATGTGGGTTTCCTCAGGGTGTTCTGGTTTCCTCACATGTTGAAAGACATGCGTCCGGAGCAATTCTCCCTGGACCTGCACTGAAAATTGGCTTTGTTCCATGTCAGACTTTCCGGTAAACAAATGTTAAATGAAATAAATAAAGATAACAAACACCACGATGAAACTGCATTGAAGGAAATGCACCACAAAGTATTTGTACATACACTGGACACTGGTTTCTAGAACTTTTGGCCTTGGTATGCTAACACCCACATATGGTAAGTAGCCTGTGGTCAGTTTACACAGATAAGGTGATACAAGAGGACATAGGCTGGGTTAGAAAGATAAACAGGCAACTAATACAGAACTATACACCACGGGTACGTACTGATGTTTCGGTAGCTGCATTCACTGGTATATGTACATATGTTTTCATACAAATGGATCTGGATGTATACACACAGAGCGACCCAGACAGGAGATATGGCATGCTGAAATTACACAGATACTAACTCAGTCTGGCAGTCAGTGCAGACAGTTAAGCCTCTGAACTATTAATGAACTGCTTCCTCCAAACAAAAGGCATGGGGGTTGATTCCTACAGCCTGTATTTGTCTACTCTGTGGCCCTGAGCAAGCCACTTGACCAGAAAGTCCCCCAGGTTGGAAGCTTGTGTCCAGTGGGTTCACCTGGTTAAGAAATGTATTTTATATATATATATATATATATATATATATATATATATATATATATATATAAAATGATTCTCAAAGTAGTGGAAGTACAATTCAAAATATTGTGGAAGTACCTTAGAATACTCTCCCCATTTCAGAATTACTTCAGTATTAAGTTAGTATATACAAGCAATAAGGTGTACAGGGGGCACATTAAGGGGCTATATGAGGGAAAGCTTCAATATCCATTGCTTTTTGGTTTGAATTAGATTACTTTTGAACAGAGGAGATCTGCCATTTTTAGGACTCATACATGCTTACACATGCAAAGTCTGAAAGGGGCATCCACAGGTGCATACTAACTTACTAACAGAGAGATTATGTGTGTGTGTGTGTGTGTGTGTGTGTGTGTGTGTGTGTGTGTGTGTGTGTGTGTGTGTGTGTGTGTGTGTGTGTGTGTGTGTGTGTGCGTGTGTGTGCACGTGAGAGAGAGAGAGACAGAGAGACTATATATAATGTATATTATAAACACAAACATGGGCAGCCACGGTGGTGCAGCGGTTAGCATTGCTGCCTCACAGCAAGAGGTTCTACGGTTCGATCCTCGACTGGGATGCCTTCTGTGCGGAGTCTGCATGTCCTCCATGTGGTTGCGTGGGTTTTCTACGTGTGCTCCAGTTTCCTCCCACATCCTAAAGCCATGCTGTAGGTGGATTGGACACTCTAAATTGGCCCTAGGTGTGAGTGTGTGCCTTCTGTGGAAGGTTGGGTGCTGGGCTGGCAACTCGACCCTGTAAAACTCCACTGCCAATCATGAGTGGACAGGTGATCCACTGTGGTGACCCCTAACCAGGAAAAAGCCGAAAGAAGAAGAAGATTATAAACACAAACATAGACACAAAAAATCTCCTTTCTAACTGCTAGGGTTATATTTACATTTCTTCTTTACAGCAAACAGTCATCTATAATCAAGCACAATTCCTCACAGCAAGAAGTATAAATAAAATAGATAGATAGACAGACAGACAGACTGGAAGGAAGAGAGATCTATAGATGGAAAGATAAAGACAGAGAGCAAGAAAATAAATAAATAAGCAGACAGATAACTAAGTGTTCTGACATCTCACTCTTAGGTTTTTAACACTAAGCAAATAGTAGACCTAACACTTCAGCAAAATACAGATACCTGCATCAGTCAAAGTGATGAAAAATCTTATTGCAGATTATTACCATGTAGAGGATTGTCTTAAAATTCAACCTACATATTTAACATTGTAATCTAACTAAATTAAGGATACAATCACTTTTGTTTGTGAGAAAATGGCTGTGCGACAGGAAATATGTTCAGTTTATGTTCTTAACTGTGACCGATATTAATACAACATTTCAGCAAACCTTTTTTTTTGCCATGTTAGATTCCTTTGCTTTTCAGGAGATGCTCAAACAGATATGTACACTGACAAAATCAACAGATAGTTTATAGCATCTTGATGAATTATCTAACCAGTGATTCATACTTACATGCTCCTGAGTGTTTCTGGAATCTAATAACTGTGCTTCTAACTGCACATGCATTTTATTGCTGAGTGGAAAGTTTCTGTACAAATTCAAAAATTTTAGTGACTCACTTTGTTTAACTGAAATGATTCTATAATGCAAATGGTTGGTAGTCCAGTGATGTAACTATTTGTATATGCATTGGTTTACATGTATATCAATGATTGCCTTTGGGAGCTTCCCACTGATTTGTTACGGATGTTCTTATGTAGCTGTTATGGAATTTTTCAGCCAAGGTTTGCACATTTGTATTGTTTCTTGTCTTTTGATGTTATTCAACAGGTAAAAACAAGCTGACACATATAAAACGTTAATAGAAAAACAATTAAAAAAAAACAAAAAGTAAAAGGTAAGAGCTTTCACGGCTGGAGACCGCATCTTCAGACCATAGTACTCCATATAAACTATAGCACTGCTAAAAGTACAAGTTACCCAATCAGAAAAAAACAATCAGGTCACATGGCTACTCAGGAAGTGGTAGGGCAAAACCATTCTTAAGATCATTTTTAAAAAACTATAAAATCAATGCATGTGCTTGTAAAACTAGTTTGACAGAAACATTATTATTCAAACCAGGGGGCAAATCTGCTTTTAATAAAATAATCCACCTAATTTCAACACATTCAGTAATGTTTCTGATATCCCTTCCTCTATTAGTATGTTCAATGCACTCTAAAACAGTAAACCTAAAACAATGAGCAGATCCAGAATCAAATACATATTTAGCTAAAGCATTTGTAAGTTTTTGCTGTGAATAAAAACTGCTGCATGCTTGACATTTTGCATAATAAATCACATTCAAACTTCTGCTGTCAGCATAAAAGTCAAAGTGGATTTGATAGCACTAAGAGAGATGTCCAGTACAGCTTGTAGCCAAAATATGTTTGCATGCTTGATGAGATCGATATGGAAAAGTACCTGTAAAATCAGACAGAGTAAAACTGTTGCATTTGGTATAGTTATAGCACAGTTCTCTTTTTAAAGATTTATTATTGTGAAATGAGAAACTCGGTGTAGATCCTAGTGCCCTTCTGACTATTTCATCTGTCATCAGAACTGGCCAGTAGTTATTTTTAATAATCTTACAAGTCACTCATACATTGCTTGAGTTTGAGGGGTGACAGTTTGTCTATCTGACCTACTAAGTGCTACTTCAATATATTCCTTAACATAGGGTTGTGCAGTAGTTTCCCTTAGAGAATGTACTTCAAATACTGCTTCATCTACTTCCTTAAAAGAGTAACCTCTTGCCAAGAACCATTCAGACATCTCCGTTAGTGCTTCATCTACACTACTGTCTGTATTGTGAAGCCTCGATGTTCTGAGCAACTGACCCTTCAACACATTCCAAGTGACATGTCTGCAGTACATGCTGGTTTTATGCAAAATGTTGTTCTTTTTGCAAGACTTCCTAAAAATCTTAGTCTCTGTTTTGCCACGTACGGCCTTGGTTACAGTAACATCTAAAATCTTAACTGATTCACTAAAGAAGTGAAAAGTAAATCTTAGAAAGGTAGTTGTGGTATGGAAATAATCAACAAAAGATGAAAGAATATCAGCTGTACCTTTCCATACCAAAAAGATGTCATCCACAAAACATCTATAGTAGCTGTCCAGAAATGGATTATTCGAATAATTAAATTCATATTCCCATTGGACTAAGACCAAATTTGCATATGAACTGGCACATGCTGTACCCATTACTACCCCAACACACTGTAGATAAAAAGCATCTTCGAAGATAAACACATTATTATCTAGGACTAGTTTGAGAAGCATACATATCAAAGTCACTTTGTATGAAAGTCACTGATCCTGAACAAAAAGGCTCTAACATATTCAATGCTGATGTCATTCAGAATGACAGTAAACAGTGAATTAATGCCAAGGGTAAGCAAAATTAGTTACTCGGTATTCTCAAGCCCTTTGGACCAAACATAAAAGTAACGCACACAATGTTTTGCATCTTTAAGGACACTGAGTATGCCATCTAAAATAGGGTGCAAGGATTTTTCCACAAAAATGGATAATTGAAAATGGATTTTGAAAAGTTTCTTGTGCCGGGTATGTCTACCCGCAAGGTGCCACCATTACAGAGCATTTCTTGCAGTGTAAAGAATTACTTAGCAAAGTACAGCCATTTTGGAAGTGTTTCAGTGCGCTGTGTACTTTTTATTCACAATGTTCAGTTACTTCGAATTACTCTGAGCTTCTTCTGCTGCCAGTTTATTCACAATGTGCAGTTACTTTGAAATGTTTCTTAAAATGATGATAAATGACTTTACAGTACAATAATTTCAAGAGTATTACAGTGCCCGGGAAATTTATTTTACAAAGTATTTCACAGAGTTCAATTACTCAAAGGCTTATTGTGCTATTGGGCATAGTTACAAGTACTGGCATAAGTTTCTAGTATATATCTATATATCTATATCTATCTATCTATCTATATAAATATATATATATATATATATATATATATATATATATATATATATATATATATATATATAAGGGTCTACTTCTTTTGACCTAACTTTTATTTGCCTGACACTCATTTGCCTGACCCCATTTGACTGAAACTTCATTTGCCTGACACTTCATTTGCCCGACACTTCATTTCACTGACAAGTATTATTAGCAAGAAAATCGAATATGCCCCCTTCCCCACTATAGTGTGACCCTAGACTTAGAATATATAGTTAGGGGGTGTGTGGGGGGCACAGCCCCCCACAATGGGGGGGTGGGGGGTGAAGCCCCCCAGTTTATTTCATATGATATTGTTAACTTTTGATGTAATATTGCTTAGTAAAAGAAAAGTAACTGGGGGGCTTCGCCCCCCACACCCCCCGTTGTGGGGGGCTGTGCCCCCACACACCCCCTAACTATATATTCTAACTCCAGGGTCGCACTACAGTGGGGAAGGGGGCATATTCAATTTTCTTGCTAATAATACTTGTCAGTGAAATGAAGTGTCGGGCAAATGAAGTGTCAGGCAAATGAAATTTCAGTCATTTGGTCTCAGGCAAATGGGTGTCAGGCAAATGGGAGTTAGGTCAAAAGAAGTAGACCCGTATATATATATATATATATATATATATATATATATATATATATATATATATATATATATATATACACATACATACATACACATGCATATGTGTGTGTGTTCGTGCAGTTACAAGTGGACTTGGAGTGCACTGTGTTTTTCTATAAGTTGCTGGCATGGCAGACAGATTTTGAAGCCCATCATCATTTGTATTTGATCAGATTATTGAAGAGAATTGGAGAATATTTGAGTAAGAGTATAATATTTTTATACAAGAAGCTTACTCAGATAAAGATGCACACACCAAGGCATTCATTTTGCTAAACCTAACTGGGTCAGAGGCCACTGATAGAGAGCGTTCATTTGTGTATACACCAGCAGTATATGAAGGTGAAGGTGAAAATCATCATGTTATTGTTCAGGCTGAATCAAGGGAAGATCCCGAGTGCTTGAAGTGTAAATTCGGAGAAATGTGCAACCTCCAAGCCCAATGTTACATTAGAGAGACATTTGTTTTACACAAGAGACCAAAGACCAGGAGAAACATTTACAGCTTACATTAATGACTTGAGAAACAAAGCTAAAACTTACATGTTTGGTGATTTAAAAGATGAGTTAATAAAGGACAGGCTTGTGTGTGGTATTAATAGTGCTGCTGTGAGGAAGATTTTGCTTTGTGACAGAGACTTAACATTGAGCAAAGCTATTGAGATTTGTCAAATCCATGAAGTTACAGAAAGGCACACAAGTATGCTTGCAAGCAGGGTTGCAAGAAATCCCTATTTGAGTGGGACTGTCCCAGGATCAGTAGTCCAATCCCAAGTCATGCACTGCTGGTTAAAATCCTGGCAAAACAACCTCTGCTTTGCAATTTATGATTGACCCATATACCGGTATACGAGCCAATCATAAATCACAAAGTGGAGCCACTTCTGTTCAATGTGGAACAGCGAGCTGTTCTGCATTGAGCAGAAGAGGCTCCGCAGTGCGATTTTTGATTGTCCCGCATACCAGCATACAGGACAAACATAAATTGCAAAGCTGAGTCACTTCTGTTCAATGCAGAACAGCAGGCTGTTCCATATTGAACAGAAGAGGCTCTGCTCTGCGAATGTTTGATTGGCTCATATACCGGCATATGAGCCAATCAAAAATCGGAAAGCAGAGGCACTTCTGCTTAATGTGAAACTGCCTACTGTTTCACATGAATGGAAGACCTTTTTTTTTTGGTCATCACTTAGTGTAAAAGACTGTTTTTTTTGTCCCTACCTGGCAATCCTGCTTACAAATGACAAGAGCATGGTTCTAACTGGCTTCAGAGCAAATGTAGACAGCATGCAACACATGGCATGCAGAAACAGGCATAAGCATGTGGCACCTGCCACCCCTGCAGGCTTCCCAGGGAAAACCCAAAGTTTTCTAGCAAGTTCTAAGACTAGTTCAGTTAAAGGAGCATGCTCAGTGCAGGACAAATGCTACTCAGTACAGCACAAGGGTGAATCAGCAAAACCCAAGTCAAGCTTCATTGTTAACTATCATAATTGTGGTGCCAACCATGAGTCTAAAAGAGAAAAGTGTTTAGCATTTGTCAGCAATGTCACAAGTGTAAAATTGGAATCATTTTCAAAGGTTTTGCAAGTCAAGTAAACCTCTCTCAGTTACAAAGAAAGATCACACAAAAAAGCAAATTGATCAAGTAGGGCTGCAGTCTGCTTTCTACATTGATGGTGCATCAGTAATTGGTGAAAAGGCTAATGCAGTAGATTTATTAGCAAAGGGCGAAGTGTTTTGTACTGTCCTGATTCATGGTAAACTCATCAAGCTCAAAGTAAATGCTGGTTCAAAGTGTAATGTTATGTCTGCAGAAACATTTACTAAAGTAAGAGCTGGTGAACAACTTAATGTGGTTAGTTGTGTGAGATTTGTTGCATATGGAGGTGAAGAAATTCAAACCAAATGCTTAGCAGTGCTTTCATGTTATTTGGCCTGGAACAGTTACAAGTTGTTGTTTTACATAATTCGTAGACCTGTGCAGTCATTATTAGGTCTCAGAGACAGTCTGAGAATGGACTTGCATTCCTTTACTAAAGAAGTTCATCATATAAGCACATGTCCCAGTTCCAGTTTCAGTGATATTATTTTCTCAGAATATGCTGATGTTTTCAATGACAGGCAAGGCAAACTTCCAGTTGTGTATTCTATGAAGTTAGACCCAGAGGTCAATCCAGTGGTCAGACTGGCTAGAAAAAGTCCAATAGCCATGCAGAAAAAAGTTAAATCTCAGCTGGAAAAAATGGTGCAACAAGGTGTAATTTGTCCAGTTATAGAACCAACTAAATGGGTATTGTCTGTGGTAGCAACTCACAAGAAAGGCTCAGATGAGATGAGAATATGCATCAACCCAAGAGGCTTGAATAAGGCATTAAAAAGACCTCATCATCCCATCTGAACACTCGAAGAAGTCACAGCTCTAGTAAATGCCACTGCGTCTTGGATGCAAAGAGTTCATTTTGGCAAGTAATGCTTGATCGTAAATCTTCACTACTGACTACATTCATTACCCCATTTGGAAGATACAGATTTTGTAATAAATTCTGCAAGAGAAGTCTTCCAGTGTGCAATACAACAGATCTTTTCAGGTTATCCCTGTGCCATAATAGTAGATGATTTGTTTCTATATCATGTTATCGAAATTTTTCTACATCGAATCAATAAACGTTGAACTTTATTGATCGAAGTTGTAAAATATCGAATAACATAAAAAAAAAGAAATCAATAAAAACAAAACCTAACTAGCGAAGGCAGGGGGGCAAGCCCCCCTGCATCCCTCATGTAGGGGGTTGCACCCCCACACCCCCCTACTTAAATATACCAACTCCGAGACCACACTACCTTGAGGTAAATGGAAATCTCCCCCTTATAGGGATTTCCATTTACCTGCGCAATGTTCTGAACTTTTGACATTGTCATGCTGACAATATTGTATTCGATATTATCAGCTTATGACAATGTGAAGTAGACCCGATGATTTGTTGGTTGGAGGCAATGGTGAAGCACAGCACGACAGAAAATTCAAGAAAGTTTTGGACGGAGCACATGAATTGAACTTAAAAGCTCAATCCTCTAAAGTGTAAATTCAGACAACCAGAAATCACATATGTAGGTCATTTGTTTACTAGTACAGAGTTATGACCAGACCCATCTAAGCAAGTGACTATTCTTGAGATGCACGCTCCAGATAATGTTCAAGCTCTACAGTGTTTTCTTGGTATGGTTAACTATTTGGGCAAGTTCATACCATATTTCAGTGACTTGACAGCAGCTTTAAGAGAGGTGATGCACCAAGATTTTGTATGGTCAGGGCTAGAACAGCACCAGAGAGCATTTGATGATCTTAAGCAGAAAATTGCCAACCAACCTATTATGATGTTAATAGACCAGCTACTCCTTCCTGTGATGCTTCAAAGTTTTGTCTTGGTAGAGTTCTTCTTCAAGAGGGCATACCAGTTACCTATGCATCTAAAACTCTTACCCAAACTGAAATGAAATATGCTCAGATCGAGAAGGAACTTTTCGCAAGTGTGTTTGCATGTTCCAAGTTTCATGGTTGTATTTATGGTTGAGATATCCAGGCTGAAACTGATCATCAACCTCTAGTTACTGTCTTAAAGAAGCCTATGCATTCTGATCCAGCAAGACAACAAAGAATGATGCACAAATTACAAAAGTATAACTTCAAACTGGTCTATACAAAAGGCAAACTTCTTTATCCTTCCCGTCTATCTGATGAATCTGGGCATCTTGGAGCAATGTAGAAATTGCCTCATGTATACAGACAACCCTCTCCTCCTACCACCCAACACTACAACCTCTAAGAGATGCACTTATCTAGCCAAACTGGAGGTAAAGCTCTCTCCAAACAAGACTGAACTTGACAGTCAAGAGGAGAAGGTAAACACTTGCACCACATCACACTCATCACATAGTCTCACTAAATCTACACCACCAAAATCCACACACAGAAACACAAAAACATTCGCGGAGGCTCTGAATAATAATCTGAACAAGCAACAGAGACTTCCAAAGCAGAAATGCAAGCAACCACCACCCTCCAACATGACCCAAATGACACATAGCCCGCAGACTCAGTGTGCCACTCAACCACAGCCAATAAGGCAAAACAACATACCCAACACACTAGTCATAGGTGACTCTATAGTCAGGCACACTGATGTCCCACTCACCAGGCTAAACAAGGAGAAGGTTACTGTCAGCTGCCTGTCAGGTGCCAGGATCCCCCACATAACCCACTCACTCAGGTCACTCCACAAGTACAAATATGACTCTGTCATTGTCCATGTTGGTGTGAACTACCTGAGGTGTACCTCCCTGAACTACATGAAAAGAGACATGGAAGAGCTCTCCGATCTTGTAGCCCAAGCAGGCATGACCCTAGCCCTGAGTAGCATCCTGCCATTGCCCACATTACAAGGACAAAATGATTGACTTCAACAAGTGGCTAAGCTTCTGGTGTAATTCTAAAGGGATCCAGTATCTGTCTGCCTGGGATGACATGGTCAACAGACCACAATGCTTTGCCAGAGATGGCCTGCACCTGTTTCCCCTGGTATTCTGGATACTAGCTAAGGGTCTTGCTGCCCCATAGTGCCTTTTTGGCACAATTCAAATGACAAATTCACCACTGTCTCTAAGCAAGTGAGGAAAGTAAGTACAAAAACTGTTTTCCTCTAGGTAAAGAGGAAGGTTGAGTGGTGTAGTAATTTGTAGCTTATGCGGTGCTAACAACAAGTTCTGAACAAGTGCTGAGCATGAATAAGCAAATTCAAGTGCTAAAACTAAGAATCTGTACCTGGATCTTGTGGTAGATAGGCTACCTAGTGCTTACCACTCCCACTGATAAGCAAGAAGGCTTCCCTGCAACACAGAAAGCCTTGGGGTGCTCAGAAGCTTACAAGCAGTCCTGGATACAATAAATCTGTATCTGGACTAGACTAGTTACAGGAAAGGTGGGAAAAAAGTGCAAACGTGGGCTTTTAAACCAGAAGGTTGAAAGAGATGGAAAAACTGCCCAAATGGCCAATAAACTACAACTTCTGGGCCAGAAACCACTTTTGTGGTAGATAGGCTACCTAGCGCTTACCACTCTCACTGATAAGCTAGAAGGCTTCCCTCCAACACAGAAATGCTTGGGGGGCTCAGAAGCTTACAAACAGTTCTGGATACAGCAAATCTTTATCCAGACTAGACTAGTTACAGGAAAGGTAGGAATCAAGGGCAAACATGGGCTTTTAAACCAGAAGGTTGAAAGAGATGAAAAAACTGCCCAAATGGCCAATAAACTACAATTTCTTGTCCAGAAACCACTCTTGTGGTAGATAGGCTACCTGGCACTTACCACTCCCACTGATAAGCTAGAAGGCTTCTCTCCAACACAGAAAGGCAAGTTTTGTTTATTTTTTCATATTAATTTAGGTGCCTAGTACAAATACTCTCTCACAGTTACCCAAGGGCCTGAAGGTATGATAGGCACTAACCACTGGAATAAAGCGAGTGTCATTACTGCATTGAAACCGTGCCTCAGAAACTGAACAAATGTTTTGAAGTTGTAAGAGGGCCTCCAGTTCAGGTATCTTTCTATTTAGACCCCTAGTATTGAATAAAGCCACCAAGCTTTTGTATGAGTTTATGTTTGAGTTTGCTATGCAGGAATACCCACCCGGTAAAGGAATTCTGCTTTAAAAGGTACAATTGAAGTAGAAAACGCATTATCCAGTATCTGCAACCTTGGCCTGAGATGTATAAGTCATCCCTGGTGAAAAGCCTTATCTACTATCTTGTCCCAGGCCAGTACATACTGGATTCCCTTAGAATGACACAACTATTTAGACAGTGGTTAAAGTCAATTGTCCTGTCTTGGTCTCTAAGTATAATTCTTAGTGATGGCAAGATACTACTCAGAACTTGTGTCTTAACACATGCATAGTAAGCTCCATCATGTCGCTCTGCATGTCCTTCTGTATGGAGGTCTTCAGCTCATTCCCTCCAATATGGGCTACCACTAGGTCATAATCATATTTCTCTAGTTTAAGTAACCTAATGGTCCGTTCTGCCATCTTGAGTCCTGGCATCAGACAAGTATCTTATAGTCACCCTGTCTTTGTCTATTCTATAGAGTGTGGAGTCTGTACGCCTAACTGTATGATTAACACATTTTACTGTGTGGATAAAGATTTAGTGGGTGTTATAGGTTTAGGCCTGCTTTTCTATTGACTCTTGGGCAAGCCATGTGAATTTGTAGCATGTGCGAGTAGAGAAAGCATAGGGGTTAGTACTACCTTCTGTAGGCAGGACATTGCAATCTTTCAGACAGTGTTCTAGAAGGCTTTAGCAAATTTTTCTTTGCAGATTCAGCATACATTATGCTGAATGATATTTTTGTTTTATTTTTGAATATTGAACAATTATTGTTCTTAATATTTTTAGTAATAATTTTTAGCTTTTCTTACTGGGCCTCCGCTGAAAATGGTCTTCTACCTAGTGGGACTTTCCTGGTAAACAAATGTCAATAAATAAATAATGAGTTTAGTGCTGTGTCGTTGTTGTAACTGATGTGATGTTGTGGACATGATGTTTGCGTTAGTGGGTTGATGCAAGAGATTTACCTCCATGTTTCTTAAGCATTTAAATCTCTTGAGTTTGCACTATCAGTTAGTAGAAGCAGTGCTACACTGCCTTAGAACATCCAGTGTGATTAGACTGGGTGAAAGTAGACTCATTTCTAGTTTATACCATTTCCAAACTTACTCAGTAACCTAATGTGATGTAAGGAGGAGCATTCTATAAACTTTTTTTCTTTCAGATGCAAATCAGTAACATGAAGGACAGAGCTGTACCTAACAATCTTGGTACCCTGCACTGCCATTAATTTGAAGCTACCCTCAACTTTAAGGTGAGTAGCAAAACAAATAAAAAGTCCTCTCATACTTTTAAAACCATAGCAAACTGTTTTATTCCATTTATATCACACAGGAAAAGCTAAAGCACTTGAGTTGTGATGGCAAAATTGCTATCAGAATTAATTTCTAAAAGCTGGTACTGAAATCAATTCCATTATTGTACTATCAATCGATGGTGCTGTCATAATACTTAGCCCACACAGAGGTTACCTCTTCATCCCACCCTAGTTAAGCCTCCATGAAGTAGTACTATAAACTTAACTATGATGGCCTCCGAGCTCTAACAAGTATCTTAATAGTTAATGTTATCATCATCAGTATGATTAGTCACAATTCCGACATTAAATGTTTATACCTTAAGTGTATATGTGTGAGGCAATTAAAACAGAAGGCTTGTCTAACTGCCTTATAACTATACTACATGTACTTATACATTGAATGTTGTCTGCAATTTTTGTTTATGAGTTTAGCTATGCAATTTGAAAAGAAAATGAAATTATAGTATTTAGTGTTGGTGAATGTTTATATATCTTATGTAGAAGGGCCAGTCTGAATGAGATTGGAGACTGTAAAGTGGTGGCAGGGGAAAATGTAGCTAGGCAGCATAGGGTGGTAATTTGTAGGAATTCATTGGTGATCAAGAAGAGGAGGATGAGAGTGAGGGCAGCACAAAGGATCAAATGGTGGAAATTGAAAAAGGGTAATTGTGAGGTGGAGTTCAGGGAAGAGTTAGGACAGGCACTGGGTGGCAGTGAAGAGTTACCAAATAGCTGGGTAACTACAGCAGAGCTGGTAAGGGAGATGGCTAGAAAGGTGCTTGGTGTGACATCTGTAAAGAGGAAAGAGGACAAGGAGACCTGATGGTGGAATGAGGAAGTACAGGAGAGTATACAGAGAAAGAGGTTGGCGAAGAAGAAGTGGGATTGTCAAAGAGATGAAGAAAGTAGACAAGAGTATTAGGAGATGAGGTGCATGGCAAAGAGAGAGGTGGCAAAGGCTAAGAATAAGGCGTATGAAGAGTTGTATGAAAGGTTGGACATTAAGGAGGCAGAAAAGGACCTGTACCGATTGGCTAGACAGAGGAACAGAGCTAGTAGAGATGTGCAGCAGGTAAAGGTGATAAAGGATAATGAGAGAAACATACTCACAAGCAAGGAGAGTGTGTTGAGCAGATGGAAAGAGTACTTTGAGGGGTTGATGAATGAAGAGAATGAGAGGGAGAGAAGGTTGGATGATGTGAGGATAGTGAATCATGAAGTGCAGTGGATTAGCAAGGAGGAAGTAAGGATAGCTATGAAGAGGATGAAGAATGCAAAGGCTGTTGGTCCAGATGACATACCTGTGGAAGCATGGAGGTGTTTAGGTGAAATGGCAGTGGAGTTTTTAACCAGATTGTTTAATGAAATCTTGGAAAATGAGAGGATGCCAGAGGAATGAAGAAAAAGTGTTTTGGTACCGATTTTTAAGAATAATGGTGATGTGCAGAGCTGCAGTAACTACAGAGGGATTAAACTGATCAGTCACAGCATGAAGTTATGGGAAAGAGTAGTGGAAGCTAGGTTAAGAAGGGAGATGATGATTAGTGATCAGCAGTATGGTTCATGCCAGGAAAGAACACTACAGATGCGATATTTGCTCTGAGAGTGTTGATGGAGAAGTACAGAGAAGGTCAGAAGGAGGTGCATTGTGTCTTTGTGGACTTAGAGAAAGCATATGACAGGGTGCCTAGAGAGGAGTTGTGGTACTGTATGAGGAAGTCAGGAGTGTCAGAGAAGTATGTAAGAGTGGTGCAGGATATGTATGAGGGTAGTGTGACAGTGGTGAGGTCTGCAGTGGGAGTGACGGATGCATTTAAGGTGGAGGTACGATTGCATCAAGGATCAGCTCTGAGCCCTTTCTTATTTGCAATGGTGATGGACAGGTTAACAGACAAGATCAGACAGGAGTCTCCGTGGACTATGATGTTTGCAGATGACATTGTGATCTGTAGTGAGAGTAGGGAACAGGTGGAGGAGACCCTGGAGAAGTGAAGATATGCTCTAGAGAGAAGAGGAATGAAGGTCAGCAGGACTAAGACAGAATATATGTGTGTGAATGAGAGGGAGGATAGAGGAATGGTGAGGATGCAGGGAGTAGAGGTGGTGAAGGTGGATGAGTTTAAATACTTGGGGTCAATAATTCAGAGTAATGGTGAGTGTGGAAGAGAGGTGAAGAAGAGAGTACAGGCAGGATGGAGTAGGTGGAGAAGAGTGTCAGGAGTGATTTGTGACAGACGAGTACCAGTAAGAGTGAAATGGAAGATCTACAAGAGGGTAGTGAGATCAGCTGTGTTATACAGGTTGGATACAGTGACATTGAAAAAAAGGCAGGAGTTAGAGCTGGATGTGGCAGAGTCAAAGATGCTAAGATTTGCACTGGGTGTGACGAGGATGGACAGGATTAGGAATAAATATATCAGAGGGTCAGCCCAGGTTGGGAGGTTTGGAGACAAAGCCAGAGAGGCAAGATTACATTGGTTTGGACATGTGCTGAGGAGGGATGCAGAGTATATTGGGAAAAAGATGCTAAGGATGAAGCTGCCAGGTAACAGGAAAAGAGGAAGGCCTAAGATAAGGTTTATGGATGTGGTGAGAGAGGACATGCAGGTGGTTGGTGTGACAGAGCAAGATGCAGAGGACAAGAAGAAATGGAAACAGTTGATCTGCTGTGGCGACCCCTAATAGGAGCAGCTGAAAGAAGAAGTATTGGTGAATGTTTGAATGTATATTGAAACAGAAAAGGCTGGTTTCTGTCTGGATATTAATTAGCCAGTCTTGATTTATGGAGGGGACTCGTGACAGACAAAATATAAATATCAGAGGTTGATTTTGGCTACCATGGTTTTGATAGAAAGAGGTGAATAGAATATAAAAACAAAAAAGAATAAGCATTATTCAGAGTGTTATCAACAGGAGGAGAATAAAGCTAGTGTATGAATCTGTAATGGGATTACTATTTTTTTTTATAAGGCTGTGGTTGGGGGAAACAAAATCTTCCATTTTATTTTCTGTACAGTTCTGTCATAGTTTTTTTATTACTGCAATTTTTTTTCAATTATACTTATAATCTCATTTGATTTTAAGTACTTAAGCAAGTTTTTCAGACTGCATAAACTTATTGATTGTACATACTCATGGGTTTCTTTTCTAAAAATTCTTTGGGTTGATCACTTCAGATCTTCAACCGTAGTCTGACGACCTTTTCAGCAACCAATATTCCTCTAACTATTCCAGTGTAAACTAACCCTTTAAATGATGCAAGCCACTTTGTTAAAAAAATACTTTAACTGTCATAGAAGTTTGTAAGACATCTTTGAATATTTTTCATCATGACCCATAATTCCCAGAACAAAATGGTTTCTTTTTCGCTATGATTCAAAGTAATAGTTATTAGTGACTAATGGTAGTTTTTTTTATATATATAATATTTTCTAGGAAGGTAGGAACACTTTATCAACTTTATAGCATGCTGCAGAGTATAATAGCTGTTTCTGATTCACTTAACCCAAGCATAGCAGACCACTCTACACTATCAAATTCAGCAAGTAACTAATTTCCGTTGGTTTCAGAGAAGGACAAGCATATAATTGTCCTATGCTGAATCCTGCAGGTTTTATATAAAATTTTACATAATATTGTTGTGCAACAGGTAGCACAATTGTCTTTGGTGCAAAAGGGCATTGATTCTATTCTCACACCAGGCAGATAGATTGCTGACACAGCAGTTCAGCATAAGAGGGTTACTAAACTCCCGAGTGTGCTGTCTTTTGGATGATATGGTCAACTGAGTTCCCATCTGCTTGAGCCAGTGTTAGTTCAGGTGGATGTAAAAGATCCCAATGCACTTATCAAAAAGAGTAGGGAGCGTTATTTATATACACATCTTCAAACTATATATACTTTATAATATTGAAAAAATGACAGAAAAATGACATCACAATAACATTAATGCAAATTACATAATAACAAAAGTATGGTCGCATCCTCCTCTCCATCCTTTATCTCATAACCACTTTTTATCTTATTCCTGATTGTCCTTGGATCCTGAGTCTGATTAAACATTCGCTCTTTACATATACTCTACACATTCCAAGTTATACTTATTACAATTTTATCCAAAAACATCAATATTTCCCTTGTGTTTATAATAACCAAACACTAACATATCCATATCGACTTCACTAATCATTTCTTTATGAAATTCTTTAGAATATAAATCTCAGACTTGTTTTATTTTCACACGTTCGATGAACAAATGTTCTATTGCTTCCTCTACATCACATACTCTACATAATATATCTTCCTTTTGTTTATATTTCATGTCAACCTTTACAGGCATTTTTTAACATAAGCCTCTATAAAAAGTTATTCAGCCCCAAATCATTTTTGAATTTTTCTTATTTTTTTCTGATAGTCTTCTAAATATTATCGTATTTGTTTTCCTGTGGATCCACATAGTAACATGTTATTGTTCTTTAATACAATTATTTCTAGTTATTCTTACTTTTCATGGTAATTCACATATTTTTAAAATATCATAATTTTCCTTTTCATTCCCCACCTTACACTTTTTTCTTTTTTCATTCAATTCCCATACTTATTTATGCATTCCCCATATTATTCTTACTACACAATCTTTTTCTTTATAATTTATTTTATTATATATCCAACGGACACGCAATTTTCATCCCTAATCCACTATTCTTGTATTCACAATACAGTACACCTACTTCAACTGAGTTAAGCCTAGAACCCCAAATAAAAGAAAAAAGCAACTCAAAAAAGTTCTTTCTACATACTTTTTGGAAATACCCCCATCCCTCAAATATCCCAGCTTTACTAAACAATAAGAATGTATAAGATAAGCCAAAGAGATTTTCCACATTTTAATTTCATTACCAATTTTCTGCAATAAATCCTTCCACAGTTTTCTTTTTATATCACAGCTTCCAAACTCTGTACCTTACAACTTAAATATTACTTTAAATATTTTTACAATTTCATTAAAGTCCTAACACTTATTCCTGTTCATATTTAATACTGCTAGCTTCATCAAGTTTCCTATTCCAATAATACATTCTCTAATCTATTTGCTATTATTATTAAAATCAACCTTTTATGACATGTAAAGAGGAATTGCTATTGCTTAATATATTTTCAATAAACCTTCCTTAACCTTTTCTAAAGCAGTGACCACAATAGCATTTATAACTAAGGCAAATAAGATATTACTAAGAGGGTACCCTTGCTTTACCCCCTCTCCAATTTAACTTCCTTACCAAGCTATCCATTCATTATCACATTCACAGAAAAATGTGCATATTCATTTTCAATTACTTTAATAGTCCCGTCTTCAATCCCATAACTTTTTAGGATCTCAAGCATTTTCCATGACCTGTAGTGTCATATGAAACGTCCATATCACATGTAGCATTTTTACCTTCTCTATCTTCATTAGCATCACTAACAGCTTCCTTCACTATTGTCAACAATCTTTAACTTCTCTGCCCCTCTATTCCATGAATTCATTGTTTTAATACATTAGTTTGTATTCCTTCCAACCTCCTTTGCAAGGTTCTCATAAAGATTTTATAATCCATGTTATGTAACATTAAAGTTCTCCAACTTTTAATTTCTTCTATAGCTACTTTGCCATAAATTAATTTAGAATCATCATCACCACACAGTTTGGTTTTGTGAAGGGTAGATCATGCCTGCTCAACTTGGTCAACTTATTTGAGTCAATCACCAGAGCTGTGGATGAAGGCAAGGTGATTCATACAGCCTTCTTTGATCTGGCCAAGGCCTTTGATACCATTCCCCACTCAGGAATCATAGGAAAACTCACTAAGCTAGGCATCACTAAGCTAGGTGGTTTGCAAACTGGCTCACAGAACCCACAGTGTAAAAGTAGCTTACTCCAAATCAGACTGCCAACCAGTCACAAGTGGAGTCCCACAGGGTTCAGTCCTGGGTCATCTCCTGTTTGGTATCTACATCTCTGTAGTCCAGGCCAACAGGAAGGGACTCTGACAGACAAAGTCTGCAGACAATTGCAAGTTAGGAGCTATTATTAACTCCCCGAGTGATGTTGGCATCCTACAGAAAGGCCTCACTGAGACCAACGACTGGGTGCCAGAACCATGGCCTTAAGCTCAATGCCAAAAAATGTGTCATTATCCCCTGTGTAAAAACCCAGTTCCCATGAATTACCACATCAATGGTAGTCCACTGAACACAGAAGGCGTTATAAGAAATTTGGGAACACAGGTTGATAGCAACCTCTCTTTTGACCACCACATTGCCACTGTGGTCAGAAAGTCCTTCTATGTGACACGCCTCATCACTCAAGGTTTTACATCCAGGAAGAAAGAAGTCATTGTCTCCCTCTACTCTTCCATCATTAGGCCAATCATTGACTACAATGCTCCATTTGGCATGAACCTCACTAAACACCTGCAACAACTGGAGAGGCCACAAAAGTACCTCGCGAAGAGGATCCTAGGCCTTAAACATTTGTCCTATATGGACAGGCTAAAAAAACTCCAACTATTCTCTGTCTCATATCGCCTACTTAGAGGCGATCTCTGCTTGACTTACAAAGACATGTCTGACCCAGCTCTGTCAGAAATGCTACATCTAAAGAAATCCCAATCCCTCTGCACCACATGCTCCAGAGGTCTCAACCTCATTACCACAATCAACAGAACATGCTGGAGGGACAGGTTCATAACCCAGAGACTGCCCATGCTATGGAATAGACTTCCCATTCATGTCAAGCAGACCACCTCACTGGCCCTCTTCAAGAGAAACTTGACGAGTGGATGGGAAATAGAAAATTCACCCCGGGAATCACTCCAGGGGGCTTTACTTGACAGAGGCACTGGGAGCTAAGGCTGGGTGGCACAATGCCAGGGTAATCCTATGGGCTAGGCTTGTAAAGTCTCCAGGGCCATTAGCCTAGTACATACCTATGAACCTATAATAATTCATTCCCCAGTTTGTTTGTCATTAATATCATTGTCTAACCAATCATTCATAACTTTCATGATATTTTCCCATGATCACCCATTCCTTTACAATATTCATAAACTATTCAATGTAGTCCAGGATCATCCAATTTGCTAATACTTTTTATGGTTTCTTCCTATTCTAATACCATCATTTTCTTTCATAAACACCCTATGCTGCTTTCTTCAAAATGTCTAACCTTCCAATCAACCATTTTTTTCATTTCTCTTTTTCTGTATAATTCCTGCACATATTTTTCAATTACACTCAGTCTCCTTCATATCATACACTATGGTTTCTTCTTCATTTTTCACTGAACTACTTCTTCCTTCATCAGATTTAACTTTCTTTCCTAAAAAGGTAAAACATTCTCTGATTTTCCTTGTAAATTTTATTTCAGCTTATATATTACTGCACTAATTTTTCTCATATTCTCTTTATAAATTTTATTTTGCTTTGTTCTTCATTCACCTTCATCCCCCATTTAACAGTTTTTACATTTGTCAACTAGATGTTTATATTTCTCTTTTTTATCTTTCCAAAACCTTTTTCCAATCATATATAATCTTTCTTATACTTCTCTTTTGACTTAACACACTAGCCATTCATATTTTATAAAACGGAATCATAGGTTCATAGAAGGTTACTAGGCTATTGGCCCTGGAGCCTTTATAAGCCTAACCATGTTATACCCTTGTTCCCTTATTAGCCAAGTTGTATGGTCTAAATTTGCAGTGCGAGTCTATGATCATCAAACGTGACACCCCGGGGTAAATTTATGATCCCCTATCCAGTTGTCTAAGTTATGCTTAAATAGGGTCATTGAGGACCTCTGCTGTATGTGAATTGGGAGTTTGTTCCAGAGGAGTAGCAATCTCTGTGAGACATGTCCTGTTAGTGTCTCAGGCTAGGTTAAGATCCCTAGAGCAAGTGAATCGTTTGTCATGTGACTTGCAGATGTGCACCATTCCCATTAGGGCGGGGTCTGAGACTGCTCTGTAGGCCAGGCACAAGTCATCTCTCAGCAGCCTATAAGATACAGAGTGCAGTGACAGGGCCTTCCGTCTGTCTATGTAGGTCATGTGTTGAAAGCCCTGAATTTTCTTGGTGACAAACCTCTGAGGTTTCTCCAGCTGCTGCAGGTATCTAGTGAGGTACATACAGAAGTGAGCATTGTACTCTATTAGTGGAGTACAAGGGAGTTATAGCATCCTTAGCTCTGTATGTGATGCCATTACTTATGAGATGTGCAGCACAGAAGGCCTTCCTTACCACTCTGGACTCATGGTGATTGAAGATAAGGTTACTATCAACCTGTGTTCCCATAGCTCTCACCATAGGGTTTGAGCTAAGGGGGTACTATTGATATTGTAATTTGCATGGATGTCTGCTCTGACAAATGGGGTGATAAACTAAAAGCAAAAGAAATGTGTTAAGTCTGTGGCTTTGGCACCAATCATCTGTCTGTGTAAGCCCTTTTTGTAGTATGTCAGCATTATTGGAGGACTCATTGATTGCATCCAGTTTGCAGTCATCAGCAAACTTGGTAAACCACAGGCCATCTATTTTCACCTGGACTTCTAAGAAATAGATTCCAAACAGTAAGGGGCCCAGCACAGATCCTCCTTGCATCACCATAGCAGCATACCATAGTTTGATACTCACAGTTTCTTTTGACCATTCTTTCTCCTTTTCTTTAGACAAAGCTCATCTTTGCTGCACATTTATCATTTCACACTATTCTCACCAACTACTCTTTTCATGACCTGCTTGCTCTATATCTTGGCATGATCCAACAGTGCCCCAGATATAATGCCTGGCCATGCAGCAGTGGTTTCATCATCCTGTTCTGTCTCCCCATCAAATGGCATAAAACTTCATTTTCTAGCCCACCAGTTTGTATTTCTGTCACTTATATGTGCTGTACTCCACTACCTGCTTACTTGTGCTAATTTCAACATGTTTACCATGTCCATCTTGTACTACTGTATTTTCATTTAGTTCGATTACATCTCTCACTCCACCAGACATCTATCGATATTTGCACTCACTCCCCTCCTCCTCCATATCACTTCCTTATGCTCTTTGGATATCCAGCAATGTGACCAAAAAAGCAGGGGATACTCCCCAATACCCTGGCCAAATTTCCTCTAGCAGTATAAATACTACTTTGGGTCACCCCTTAAAAGAGGCCACTTGCTTAATGGGACTAACCCAGGCAACAAAGGATAAATAAATAAATTAAATGTTTAATGAAGTGGTCATTAATGATACTGAAAAGGCACACCTTTCAACTTTTGAGAGATATCTAATTAAAAGATAAGTGATGGAGCCTTTATTGGAGTTAGGCCTAGATGGGAACATTAATAGCTGTTTTAGAGAATTAAGTGATAAGAAATGATCTAAGGTAATTTGGCAGTATTTAATGTGTTGTATCAAAAAATATATATTTTGGTACAGGAAGACTATAAATAACAGACATGAAAAGCTTAACATGGCCTTTGTAGTGAGCTCAGCTGAATGATTATGCAGTAACGTTATTCTCATTTTTAGTGGATTTTGTTGTTTTGAGGGATATCATAAGCTTATAGCATTTCCATAATATCACTGTTCCACTTCTGATTTTATTGCCTGCATTGTTAATCAAGAATGAGACTTTAAATAATGATTAAGATATCACACGGCCAGATCATTCTGAGGTCCTAGGTTTCAAGAATGTCCCGTTTTTATTTAGTCTTTTGGCTATAATGGGAGCAGACTTTTAATTTTTTACTTATTATTTAGTGATGGTATTTATGTCTAAATTTGGGATTTGCTGGATGTCTCTTAGTGAGGGTAAAGGTGTTTGTTTTTTATTTGAGGTTTGCAGGATGTTCCTGATTGAGGATTTTGGACCTAGGATGGCTTGATATCACCTGATTTTTTTATTTATTTATTTTTATATAAAAGAGATAGGTTTATAAAAGAGATAGGTTTAAGAGGGTCAGACATAAGCTACCACTTCTCTGAAACATTAGGTGACAGATAATTTTGATTAGTTACAGTGAAAACCACAAGCCTAGCAGCTATATTGATATCAGTGAAACCTTGCCAACCTGCTACAACAAATATCTTAGGTGGCAGATAAAGCACTTTCTTGTCTAAAGCCTTAGGTTGGACCTAGGCCTCACCTCTTTATGGTACAACTTGGTTCCAGTATGTTCCTTACATAATTGGTAGTAACTACTCTAACACATTAAGTATAAACAAACACTTATTAATTCTACCATTTTCTAGTGACAAAAATGTTACTTTGAGGTCCTACTTCTCTGACTCCTCGTTGAAAGCAAAGGTTCACTACTCTTTTGCACAGCTTTGACATATAAAGTCCTTACATGGTGGACCAGCTGCACCCTTTCTTTATATCCTTAGGTGATGGTTATTATGCTTTTCTAAGTTCATAGGTATATAGTAGGCTAACAAGGACCATGGCCTTTATGTGCCTAGCCACACAACCCAATCCAATTGTGTCTCTTTGTATTATGGGCATTTATTAGAAGGGGCTATGTTATTTACTTTATAAAGGTTATGTGTGGAGTGGGGTAATGTTAATCTGGGCATAATTACTGTCTGCCTCTGTCTATCACAGACATGGGGGTCAGACCCAGGGTGATTTTTCAATTTCCCATGCATTGGTCAAGGTTATACTTAAATAGGGTTATAGATGGGCTCTGCTTCACATGGTTGGGGAACCTGTTCTAGAGTATGGGGATCCTCCAAGACACACAAATCTGTTTCACCAACATGTCCTACTTATGTCGCTAGCAGAATTTAAATCCTTGGATCTACTGGTTCTGATACTGTTCATTTTGTGTATATGCGAAAGGTCCATCAGAGCTGGATCCAAGATGCCTTGTATGTCAGACATAGATAGCGTCCCTGTAACCTGTAGGAGACTGAGGATAGAGATAGGGCTTTGAAGTGATTGGTATAGAACAATGTGTTTATACCTGTATTCTGCTGTGAAAGAATCTTTGCGGACATTTCAACTATTGCATATGTCTGGTCAGGTACATGACAAAGGGGCATTATATTCTATGATGGGTCTGATAAAGGCTGAAAAAAGTGGCACTATGACTTCCTTGGAACTGGATGTTATGTCCTTACTTCTGCGTTGAGTGACATAGAATGAATTTGTCACTATCTTTGCCACATGTTGGCCAAAGACCGGATTACTGTCTACATATCTTCCCAGATCTGTGACTATTGAGTCTGCTCTTAGGGGTATCATATCAATGGAGTAATTAGTCTTGGTGGCCGTTTTCCCAAAAGGCACTATAATGTATTTCTTGGCATTGAGTTTTAATTTGTGACTTTTGGGGGAAATCTATGATAGCTCCTAATTTGCAGTCATCTGCAAACTTGGTCAGCCAGAGGCCCTTGACATTAACCTTCACATCTAAGAAGTATATACCATATGGTAGCACTTCCAGCACAGAGCCCTGAAGTACCCACTGATGACCAGTCTCATAGTCTCGCTTTCAGATTTTGCTTCTTCAAAATACTTTGGATTCACTGAGCTTAATCAAATAATCTCTCCATCAAAGAATACAGGAAATTTCAAAACCATGCTGCCTGTGTGAGTTTCCTAAATGAAAGTTAAAAATTATTCTGATATAAATTGAGTCATTATGTACTCCAGCCACTGCTCCAAATTTTGTTCTGTTTGTTTCTTTTCTTTCCAGTTCAAATGATATTACAAAGCTGGACCATAGCTTTAACTTTATTTTTTTTGTATCATGCCATGATTGTGTTAATTTGCATATTATGTCATTATTTTGGGTCAATATTATTTGAACGAAAGTTGAAAATATCGATCGCTGTAAACAGCGAAAATGCCGGACATCGAATCCTGTATTGAGGGGGGCTGTGCCCCCCACACCCACCGATAATTATATATACCAACTCTGAGATCGCACTACAATGAGGAAAGGGCAAATTTCCCAATCTTCACTGTACCATGATCTCACAAAACACACATCAATGTCCGGCATTTTCACTGTTTACAGCGATCGATATTTTGAACTTTCGTTCAAATAATATAGAACCCATTATTTTTACTGAAGTTATTGTTCTTTTGAGGTCATTGAATACCCCTCCTGTAATTTATTTAGCTTCCACACTGGAGTACAGTTGGCTGATACTTATGTATATATTACAGTAAGGGTTTTATGACCATCTCTAGATCCATGCTTTGAGTCTACCAGTAGTTCATGTCTGGTAATATATTCCATGGGTTACTTGTAGAGTAATTTTTTGGATCGTTCAAGAAGAGGTTAAGTATTAAGACTGCTTTCTAATCTTAAGGGAATTGCATGGAGAATACTTTAGACAATGAGATTAGAAGGGAATATTTAAATTATGGTGATGTTATGCATATAGTAAGTTGAGTAAGCAATAAATTCAGTATGTCTTTTAACGGTTCTGCTATTCAGGAGGCAGAAACATTACAGAAGGTAGGGTGTAGGACACTGGGACTATACAGTTTTCCCAGTTGTTCTTTATCTTCTTTCTTAACATAACCATAAGGGAAAGGAAGGCAAAAAAATATCTTTGCTAAAGGGCTGAGATTGGAATGGAGATAATTATGGAGGTAGTAGGTTTAACAGGTGAGATGAAGTCCCTAGAGCTAAGCAGGAAATTATAATCCATTTGCTTTCCTCGAGTTTTTTTTTTTTTTTGTGAGACAATTAATATTGCATATGTCTTTTAGAAGTTTCTAGAAAAAAAATGGATTGGAGAACACAGAAATCAATTTCCTAGTTAATTAATTTTTGCTTCCATGATTTAAGCTTTCCTGCTTGTCAGTTTGATGTAAACTCATGACATTTAAAATTTATCAATCAGCATTTAGGCCTGATAATTTCCATATAGTCCAGGAAGTATCCCTTGGATTGCCTGTCTAGAAGAGATTGAAGGCTTCAGCTAGAATATGAAGGTCTTTGGGTTGTTTCTTTATATAGTGAAGTCCAGTCAATCTAGTAGCATTTGCTATTAACATTATATTCTTTGGACTTGAGAAATGTTATTATCTGGAATATCCTGCTTTTGGGTTTTGTAACTCTGAAGAAGACGGTATATGAGATGAGACATGCATTCATTTATTTGGAGTCTGCTATTAATTTAGATTATTATTTGCAAGAGCATATAATTTGTGACCTTTTACTGCCAAGAAGCTCAGTATTAAAACCTCATAGAATAACTTTTTTTTCTGTATAAAGTGAGTTAGACTTTCAAGGGAGTTCTTCCCGAATTTGTTTATGTATGTATATATTTACATATAAATGCACCTACTTATTTATTTAAACTTTGTTAACTGGAAAACTACAGATACAGAGAAGATGGTAGGGAAGTGAGGCAGATATTTTATTGGTGGAGAGAATGTACTAGGGCACTAGACAACAATGTGATTGGTGGAGGGGTGGGAGTATATTAGTTTCTAGTGGGACTGCTGTTGCTGTAGCAGAGAAATGTTATTGTCCAGAGCAGCCGGAGCTAACTGAGCCTGAGTGGAAAGAAGGCTGAATCTACTGTGTGAAGATAATTTCCAAGGATAATCTGTTGTCCTTGTGGTAAGAGCTTAAATCATGTATGACACAGAATGGCTGGAAGAGAGATATGGAATCAGGTTGCTGTAGTAGTTATAACCTACTTAAATGCTAAACAAATGTTTATTAGTTTTACTGCATACCTGTGCATTAACATACTCCTCCCACTTTGAGCAGGTATCTTGTAATGAACTGACCTTACAACAACCTTACAATATGACATTAAAAACCACGAGAACCCTTATTTGGAACCTTTGTAAGACATAAAATGGACTCGGTAGTACTGTTTTTTTTTTAGTTGTCCTTTGCTTACACTAATATAATTTAAATTGTAGATATTCTTAATTTTCGTATAGGAGATAGATTATGTGCATCTCCCCAGGGAAAAGGTGTTCAAATCACCACGTGCTTCAATTTGACAGTGGGAGGGTGATGCTGGAATGTTTAGAAGAATAATTTATTTTTGGTAAAGATCTTAAATAAACAAGAATAAAGTCTACACGTTAATCTGCTCAGGACATCTTTCCACTGCCACTGCTGTTGAATAATAGGCAAAAATAAACACATCCTTGCTGTGAATTAGGGAACGTGCTACAATTTGAGCATTATATTCCATCTGATGTGTAGGTTTCGGGGTGAATTCTTGAGGTTCATTCTGTTCCTTGCTGGACTCACCAGAGGAGGTCTCATAGGATAATAAATTACACAATCCTACCTGCACCATAGTAGTTGCACTATGATTTGCGAAAGCTTGACTACAGGAAATTCATGAAAATAGTCATAAATAGACAATGCCCCTAATACATTTGTTGGCAGGCAGGGTGCAAGAGTTTTAGTAGAATCACAAAATCAATAATATGTTGCTAATAAATCATGGCTTATGCTATCTGATTTACACTCAATATTTCTGTTACATGAAGCATTTGTGATGTCATTGTGATGTTCACTTGGTAATGCACTAGTTCCATGAAAAAGATTTGAAAAAGAAATGGAAGCTGGTGCCCAGCACTCGGTATGAAAAACAAATATCCATACAGATTTGTATTCACTCCGGATCTAGTAACTGGTTAACATTCAGTTTACCTGGCCAGTGCATTCATTGCTTTGTTTGGGGATGTAGTGAAACTATATAAATAATAGATTCCATCTTACTTTGGAATCAGATCACCAAAACTAGAGTCTGATGTGTGTGCTCCATAAGGTTTTCCATGCTTGTGAAAGAGTAGTTTTGCTTATAACCCTTGTGTTGCCTTTCATAACTTTTAACTAACCGTACATAGTACATGTGATGAAATAAGTATGCATTTTGTTTGTATAGAGCAGTATTATTAAGACATGGCATGTCTGAACACTTCCTTCCCTCCTTTAACCTTTCCAGATGAGTTTAAAACTAACCAGTCAGGCATTATTGACAGCATGGAAGTTGATGGAGATGAGAGATGCTTGGTGGTATGTAAATCTCCTACATTTGCTATGCTTTCTTAGCTGAGCAGCCAAATCAAACCCTTGCACCCCATGGCAAAGTGCAGAGTGTGGTATTCTCAGTAACTTTTCCCTTTTAGCCTGTATAATTCAAAAACCTGATCTCATAAAGGAAAGCAAAGCACCTCCACAAACAGAAATGCATTTAGTGCAAGCAACGGACTACAACCAGGTAACAATGACAATCATAACAACAACCTTCCTTACAACAAATGGCTCCATGTAAGGGGATTGGTCATCTGTAAAATAGGTATGGAAAGTTGCAGCAGGAGAAGTTTATTATAAGATATATTGGCTGGAGTTCAAAGAGCCTGAGTATTGTATGGGCTAACCATGGAGACATCATTACAATGAATACTGCTAGTATATATTTTATTTATAAATTAATAGAATTAAGACAACTGCTAGACTCAGTATCCATCTTTCAATCATCCTGGGTTATACTGTTGACAAAACATCTCCACATATGATTTAGTTATATTTAAACTGGGGTCATCAGCAGCCCTACAGGGATTCTGACCACGGGGACAACAAACTGTCTCTGAAACCTCTTCTCACCTGGCCTTTTCAGGAGATGTGTCAGTTCTTACTTCCTGCTAACATGTTTCATCTCTAATAGTGGTTGGTATCTTCCACTGTCCAGTAAAAAGTAGAGCCCCTTGTAGTCAAACAGTTGTCCTGTCTTTTCCTTTTATTATACCCTTTTTGTTGAACAGCCAAACTGGCAAGCAGATTTTAGTAGTTGCTTCTTATGACACCTGTTCTTAGCAAACATTCTAAGGGAATATGTATTTATTTATTTGTCATTTGTTTACCGGGAAAGTCCAACTGGGTCAAAAAGAGCCCCAGGGAGAAAAACTCCACATTACAAAATTTAAATACATAAGGTACAAATATATTAATTACAGTTATAGAAGAACTTGTAAGAGGAAGGCAATACAGTACAATAAAACAGTTACAGTAAGGCATGTGAGAAGCAGATGATATAATACATTATTGCAAGGTATTAAAGATCTTGTAGTACAGTCTTAATAATATAATACAGTCTTTGTGAAAGAAAAGGTATTCTATTTCCATCTTTTAATGTAGAGATGCAAAGAGAGAGAGAGGGAATTAAGGAGAAAGTGATTGTTCTGTGCTTTGAAGTTAATAATTGGGTAAGTGTTGAGTTCTTTAAAAAGGAGACCAGACAAGGGTAGAGTACAGTCAGATAATGTGATGGAGCTGTTAGAAAGAGAAAGGGGGGGAATATAAAATGTCGAGAGGCAAGAGGATGCATAGTTTGAGCAGGGAGGGAAGGCATAGTGCTAAGATTGTATAAGTTGAAAAGGTATGCTCATAGGAGAAAGACTAGATCAGTAAGGAGGAGACAGAAGAGCAGAGAAAGAGAGATGAGTTGCAAATGAAACAGTGGAGAGAGCTACCAAGTGGAGACCGAGTACAGAGAGTACAAACATAGCCAGTTTCTTCCTGGATGAGAACAGGAACATATACAGGATTTGCTTAAATATTCTTTTAGTGAGGATTTGAAGGAAGGAAGATAACTATTCTGATGTTAAGTGGTAGTGAGTTCCAAGCTTTCGCAGCAGAGTAGGAGTAGTGACTTTGGCTGGAAGAAGTGAAAAGTTTGGAGATGGTGAGGAGCTGTTTGTCTCTGGACCTGAGATTTCTGTTTGGAAAGTGCAGGTCAAGTAAATGACTGATGGCTGGAGAGTATAGAGGCTCGTGAATAATATTATGCACTGTTGTTAGCAGGATGTAGTAGAGAGGGTTGAGAAGTTCAAGCCAGTTGATAGACTGTAGAGTATTGCAGTGGTGTGCAGAGTGTTCAGCATTTAACGTGAACTTTGCAATTTTTTTATAGCAGCTTTCTAACTTGGCTTTTAGGGAGGTTTGTAGGTTGCCCAGAATTGAGGGTCCATAAAGCAGAGAGGGTAGGAGGTATGATTTTTCTAGTGTGGTTTTAGCAGGACTATTCAGAAAATGCCTAGTCCTTATAATAAGCCACATTTCTGGTGGGTTTCTTGATGCTACTTTGAACATGTAGGCTGAACTTTAGTTTGCCATCAATAGTCACACATAGTAATTTGGTATGGGGAACTATTTCAGTTTTGGTTTTATTTAAATAAATATTTAGAATGATATTTTGTCAAGGTTGTGTGATTTGGGAGTGAAAAGGAGGAACTTAGTTTTCTTTGGGTTGAGTATTTTTTGAGATGTAGTGAGCCATGTTTTGATTGAGATGAAGGCATGCTGTGTTTTTAGCTGTAGTTGTGTTAGAGTGGAAGAGGAGCAGATGATGGTGGAGTCATCTGTGTACTGAATAAGAGTACCTTGTCCAGAGGCTGTAAAGAGTAGTGGTCCAAGAATAGATCCTGTGGGACACATATTGTGTTGGGCAGTAATGGCTAGGAAGCCCCTTACCATTTTACTGATTACAGTCTGTTAGTGAGGTAGCTGTGAGACCATTTAATAGTGGGGGACAAAATGCCCAGATTGGAGAATTTAGAGAAAAGTCCAGAATAAGGAGCCATATCAAAGGCTTTAGAGAGGTCAAGAAATAAAGCTGATACCAGTTTGTCAGAGTGTCTTGCTTTATTTACATTATCAGTAAAAATAATACAGCTGTGGATGTATTGTGGCCATGTTTAAAGCCATACTGGGTATTAGAAATCAGTTTATTATGTAGGGCGTATTTCTATAGTTGATGGTGAATATCTTTTTAAAGAATTTTGGATGGGGGAGAATATGGCAATAGGTCAGAAATCTACTTCTTCACTTGAATTGCCACCTTTATGCAGTGGGATTGCGTAAGATCTTTTCCATGCGTCTGGAACATGGGAATCTGCTATGGATCTGTTAATATGAATACTGATAGGATAGGCAGCATGGAGGTGTTTAGGTGAAATGGCAGTGGAGTTTTTAACCAGATTGTTTAATGAAATCTTGGAAAGTGAGAGGATGCCTGAGGAATGGAGAAAAAGTGTTTTGGTAACGATTTTTAAGAATAAGGGTGATGTGCAGAGCTGTAGTAACTACAGAGGGATTAAACTGATCAGTCACAGCATGAAGTTATGGAAAAGAGTAGTGGAAGCAAGGTTAAGAAGGGAGGTGATGATTAGTGATCAGCAGTATGGTTTCATGCAAGGAAAGAGCACTACAGATGTGATGTTTGCTCTGAGAGTATTGATGGAGAAGTACAGAGAAGGTCAGCAGGAGTTGCATTGTGTCTTTGTGGATATAGAGAAAGCATATGACAGGGTGCCTAGAGAGGAGTTGTGGTATTGTATGAGGAAGTCGGGAGTTCCAGAGAAGTATGTAAGAGTGGTACAGGATATGTACGAGGATAGTGTGACAGCGGTGAGGTCTGCGGTGGGAGTGATGGATGCGTTTAAGGTAGAGGTGGGATTACATTAAGGATCAGCACTGAGCCTTTTCTTATTTACAATGGTGATGGACAGGTTGACAGACGAGATCAGACAGGAGTCCCCGTGAACTATGATATTTGCAGATGACATTGTGATCTGTAGTGAGAGTAAGGAACAGGTGGAGGAGACCCTGGAGAGATGGAGATATGCTCTAGAGAGAAGAGGAATGAAGGTCAGCAGGACTAAGACAGAATATATGTGTGTGAATTAGAGGGAGGATAGAGGAATGGTGAGGATGCAGGGAGTAGAGGTGGCGAAGGTGAATGAGTTTAAGTACTTGGGATCAACAGTTCAGAGTAATGGTGAGTGTGGAAGTGAGGTGAAGAAGAGAGTACAGGCAGGATGTAGTGGGTGGAGAAGAGTGTCAGGAGTGATTTGTGACAGATGAGTACCAGTAAGAGTGAAAGAGTAGGTCTACAAGAGGGTAGTGAGACCAGCTATGTTACATGGGTTGGAGACACTGGCATTGACAAAAAGGCAGGAGTCAGAGATTGACGCGGCAGAGATGAAGATGTTAAGATTTGCACTGGGTGTGACGAGGATGGACAGGATTAGGAATAAGTATATTAGAGGGTCAGCCCAGGTTGGATGGTTTGGAGACAAAGCCAGAGAGGCAAGATTACATTGGTTCGGACATGTGCTGAGGAGGGATGCAGAGTATATTGGGAAAAAGATGCTAAGGATGAAGCTGCCAGGTAACAGGAAAAGAAGAAGGCCTAAGATAAGGTTTATGGATGTGGTGAGAGAGGACATGCAGGTGGTTGGTGTGACAGAGCAAGATGCAGAGGACAGGAAGAAATGGAAACAGTTGATCCGCTGTGGCGACCCCTAATGGGAGCAGCTGAAAGAAGAAGAAGAAGAAGGCTATTGCATCAGCAACATGTTTTAGGCATTCTGGGGGAGATTATCAGCTCACGATTAGCATGGTTTAAGCTTGAGTAGTAGTTGTTTAATAAGGATGGAGGGACTGGATGGAAGGAAAAAGGACAGGAATTGGAAGTGGAAGAGAGTGAAGATGGATGAGATGATTTACAGTCAAGTATGTTTGGTCAACTGCTGGGGAAATTGGTATCAGGGAGTGAGTTTGTGAGACTGGGGGTGTGCATCAGGGGTTGGGGGTGAGTTTTGTTATACAGTCAATGAAGTAATTCTTAAACTTCATAGCTGTTTGAAGTGGCTTGTTATCTGGATGGGGTTAGGGTCCTTTCTAGTTATTGGGTTGAGGAGGAATGAGATGGAAGTCCCGAATTTTTTTAGGGTTATGTTTGCAAATGTCTTCAAAAGTAGTGTGAAATAACTTTTTGTCACAGGTGACTTGTTTTTTTTTTTACTTGGGTTACAAAGTTGTCTATATAGTTGTAAACCATTGTCATTTTTGTTCTTATTCCATCTGTTCCATGCGTGGTCTCATTCTTTCATGAGTTGTTTGCATTATTTGGTCAGCCAGGGGGCAGGATTATGTTTAATACGTTTTGTTTGCAGAAGTTGGTTGCCAGGGGGCAGGATTATGTTTAATACATTTTGTTCAGAGTGGGACAAGAGAATTTAAAATACTTAAGAATAGTGTGTTAAATTGCTCAACAGCTTCATTAAGAGGGAGGAACTGAAGAAAGGACTAGTTTATAGTGTTCAATGTTTGAATGCAACTACCCTGGGTGAATTTTGCAAGTTTTTGGTGGATTTAAATTTATGGTTGTTATGTAATTGTATGGGAGCCCTATCTGTATAAGCTGCTGAATGGCTGCTTAAAGAATTTGAGATTGTACCAGATGAGAAGCACTTAGAAGGGTTAGAGACTAGTGTCCAATCGAGGATGGATTGTTGGGCTTTATTTTTGCTGTGTCGTGTAGAAGAATTGATGAGTTTGGTGAAGTCAAAGAGATTTATGCTACTGGTTGGGGTGCTTGAGGAGAGAGACTGCGAGTCTATATTAACCTCCCCTAATATGAGTGTTTAAGTATAGATAGAGTCTGAAACCCAAGCTAATATTTCCTCAAGAAATATAATGTTTTGTCCTGGAGGTATGTATAAAACAATAAAGCATAAATGTTTGGATGTAGTAGTTTTGAGGAAAGAGAATTTCTGCATTAGAAAAACTAGGAAGGGTGCCTGAAAAGGGGTAACTGTATAGCTGTTTGGGTAAACTAAAGTAATCCCACCTCCTTTCTTGTGTGTTCTATCATATCTAATTATGTCATAAAGTGGAGGGATGACTTCAGTATCTTTCATTTTAGAGGTTAGCCAGGTTTCAGTGGCAGCAAAGAAATCAGGTTTATAGAGGTTAATCCAGGCATGAAAGTTGGTGATTTTATTTCTTATGCTTCCTAGGTTGATGGTTATTATCTTTAGAGTTTTGGTTG
Organism: Protopterus annectens; assembly: GCF_019279795.1. Classification (NCBI taxonomy): domain Eukaryota; kingdom Metazoa; phylum Chordata; order Ceratodontiformes; family Protopteridae; genus Protopterus; species Protopterus annectens. The sequence goes on along the minus strand of NC_056745.1, from coordinate 79,436,100 downwards.
TTGTTTATGGTTAACAGTGTATGTGGGATCTGGATTTGGGTGGATGTCTGTGAACTGAGTGATGATAGTACATAATGAATTTAGTATTTTGGGGGAGCAACTTGGGATGATGATTACTTTTGCTTTGTAATTTGTGCAGCATTTGATTATTTTAGGTTTATAGTATAGGACTGTGGGAGTGAGAAACAAGCAAGGGGAGATGGAGTAGCTAGGGGGAAACAAGGAGCTGATTGATGAGATAATGGTATTGGTGGTGTGAGAGGTATAGATGTGAATGTGAAAAGATAAAGAAAGAGGTGTAGTAAATAAAAAGTAGGATCACATCATTTAAATGAAATGAGATTAACTATGATGGGTAGGGAAGAAATGTAGAAGGATGATAGTAGACGTAGAAAGAAAGACAATGAAATGAAGTGGTTAGTAAGCTATGAGGTAGTGTTGTGTAAATAACTGCTTTGAGTGAAGAGATTTGCTTGGACAGTGATGTAATAGGTGAAAATGTAGAGTAAGGGATGTGATAGGACAGTGTTGTAGGAGGTGGGAATTGAAGAAGTATAAATGTAGAAATAGTAGGTGTGGGTGGGAATTGGGGGGTAGGGCAGGGCAGTGGATTGAAGCCCAAAACAATCTGTGAAAACCAAGGTAAGAATGTAAATTATAGAGAGGACTGCAGTTGAGATTAGTTTGTAACAGCTGAATCTTTCTATTTTAGTTATCCTTATGTCTTAAACAGTAGTGGCAGTATAATAATAACAGGGGAGATAGTGTTTTAATCAGGTAAGTTAAGTTAGGCACAGAAGCCTGTAAACTAGGAGATAAGCCAATTAATCATGGATGTACTGCACTGTATCTGCTATTTAGAAAGAAGAGAAAAGGGAAGAGACCATCAGGGTGTGTGAATGCACGCTGGGTTAGCACCTGTACAAATTTCAAGTTATAGTTAAGCACATGTTTTGTGAGTTTACTTGCAAGTTGTTATTTACTTTATAAAAGTCCAGATTTAAAGCATACTTTAGCTTATATGTAATCAGTTGCACAGTCTTAATTTTCACCAGCTGTAGCCTCTTTTTTCATCCAGGGAAATAAGAAGCTATATTTTGATAGGTATTTGAGTAACTAATAGTTTTGGCTATTCATTTTAACCTTAAAATTATTTGAGCCATTTCCTTTTCTTTGGCATGGTGTTTGGTTGTTTTATTGGTCTTTTTCTTTTCTTATTTTATTTGTTTGGCTATTCATTTTATCCATTTGGTTTCAAAGGATGGGTCTAGAATGATGCATTTACTAATATTTATTTAAAACAGATGCAGAATCTGCCTGTTCTTTCTTTCTTTGACCGGATTTTCCCTAGTTATTCCAATTCCTTCTCACATCTCAGGGATATATAAACCTCTTCTGTTTAGTATATGCCTAATAAAGTACATGGATGTTAATTGCTGTTCGGGGGTCACTGCAGGAAATGGCTTTGACAACAGTATTGGAAGTATGAAGAGAATGAGTAAAAATACGCTTGGCTGGTTGGAAAAACGAGAGTAAATTAAGTGCAGTCAGATGGAAGGATACTGATTAGTGGAGAGCTATAAATGTGACTATTGTGGCAAATCCTGCTCATTATCATTTTCTTCTCACCTACCTCCCTGAAGCTGCAACCAGCTGTGAACAGCTCTTCTTCTCATTCACCAGCTCTGCAAGACTCACCTTAGGTTCCCACCTGTCCCATGACAAGGACTGTTGAGGGCACTGAGAGCACTGGTGTTGTGACATATTGCTGTAGAGGAATGTGTCCTAAGCACTGCCCTCCATTCGCAGTATTAGGAGATCTGCATACGGGAAAGGTACTGGGACTTCCATGCATGCAAAGCCTCTTGAAAAGGAATATACCACTTGCAGTGCACAGCTCAGATGTTTGTTAATGCTGCTATTGCAGAAAGCCTAGTCAGCCTCCCTCCCCCCACGATGGGTGAGCCAGCACCAGATATTCAATCTTATGCACCCCCCAATTTTGCCCCAATAATACTTGTGTAACTAATCAAAACTGGGTCCTCTAGGGCAGAGGAGGGGCTTTTTCCTCTCTGCACCATGGGGCTGGACTTGTATTTATATAATCTCCTTGACTGGTATATTTATTTTGCACACAGGCTTATTGCGTCTATAAATGCAGTTATGAAATGTCATAATGGCTCTTCCACATCATCATTTTACCCTTTTGTTGTGGCACACTTGAAGTACCCTCTATTTTGAAACATTCCACCTTCTGAAACTCCTAGCCTTCAATCAGCTTTAATTCACCTTTAATCAGCTTTAGTTTAAAACTAAGATTATGCTCAGCAATGTTGTTTGTTGCCCACTTATTTCCACAGAGATCAGAGATGATTTCTTCCTACCTATTTGAGAATAACAACTGTAAGGCTACTCTTCTATGAGGAACTTCATGCAGAAACTGTTTCAATTTTTTCAGTTGGCAAACTCCTTGAATGTCCCACATGACTACATCTCAAACAAATGCTAGCTCTAATGATGCAGAATCTCTGTTTTTGTGTGTGTGTGTGTGTGTGTGTGTGTGTGTGTGTGTGTGTGTGTGTGTGTGTGTGCGTGTGGAGGGGGGTATCCAGATTCCATAGTTATAAAACTTAGCATTACAGCAGCTTCAGTGTTAGTACAGATATAAGTTTTTGCCATTATTTTAAAGATATGATAAAACTACTTTTAAGATTACTACAAGCAATCCCCATTTTACAGTAGGGAATGGGACAACTAATTAAGCCGATTAAATGAATATTATACTCTCATGGGATCTGCTGTGTTTCAAAACTGTGCTGGAATGATATTGCATGATACAAGCAGCTCTATTCATTTTCTTACAACTGCCACATTATTACAACCATGAAAAAATTGCATCTTTGCAATCTTACATTTTTTATTTGTTACTGATGTAGCAAATGAAGGTTTCTTGTTCTTTTGTACTGACATCATTATTAAAAAAGCACGGATAAGTTTTAAACTTCTTGCCTTTGACCCATGATGGTTTTAAGACTGATGATTGTAAATACGCTGTGGGAAGGTGTATTGGCATCCTAAAGCTGACACATTTTTCTTTGCTGCTTTATTAATAACGGACATGACTCTTTCTTCCTGCTAAGGCTATTAAGTGATGTTCTTTTTGCAGTGTATGCAAATTGCTGAAATTCATTACACCAGCATGTCCTTGTTTCCTGGTAAAGGTAATCCTTTCCCCTATAAAAGGCTTCCTATAAATTTAATAAAGTCTATCACTTTACCTCAGATTCTGCTTTTTATCTCTCATTTTATTCCCTTTTCTAAGAACAAGGCCACATGTCACTATTTCCTAGGCTGTCTTTCTGGTTCAATCAAAATCAAATAGTGATAGTAAATGAAATTCTGGTTTTGCCTTCAGATCAGCAGGTCGCACTTATATTTAATCAGTTTTGTTTGCCCTAATATGATTCTCTTGTCAGATACTCTGTAATGCAAATCATTTCACAGTGCAGGATTTCACAAAAAATCAATGGCTAATCAGCTATGGTGAAGAGTCTACTCCTGAATGTACTGTTAAATATCACTAATTTAATCAATTCTAAACAGCCAAAGGAGATGCAGAGACCACCATCGCTAACATTTGCTATACCACCAATCTAGTAATGGGCAATAAACTGTTAAAAAATCAAATGTGCACAGTTGTCTTGTCAATGGATATCAAGAACGAGTGTTGCTTGTGCCAGAGACATGCTGTTACATAGCAACCTCAGGCTAAATAAAGGTTGAACTCTTTTTCAGAAGAGATGCATTTCAGGAAATCTGGTAGTTGACGAGCATTTCTGAAATGTAATTTGTTTCCTAGTAAGATAACATTATAATTTTACATGCTGTGTTTAACGAGGGTACTGTTTTACTTTTACTTTAGAAAGGTCTAGATTCTACTGATTTTGGTGAGGGGAACTAAAAGTTTAATTCAACGAGTTAAATGATCTAAAATATTAAATAATCTGGCTGCTGTGTCAGTATATATCAGTTTACTGTATGCAACAACAGGGCAGCTAGATCAGTGTTTTTGCAACATTACATTATGAAGTGACAGGACACCTTAGTGCCTTGTTTTTTAACTGACTCAGCATCGTCACACACAAAATAAACATTCTTTTACTTAAATAAGAACTACAAGAACTGTTGTTTAACTGCTTAAGACTGATTTTCAGTGGTCATTTAGGATGGAGCATAGTAAACGAGAGAGTGTTGACTAGTAAATTGGTGACAGTCTTCACAAGTTTTTCTGTCTTTTTGTATTCACTCTATGCTACAGAAATGCTGGTTTGTCATCTGATCTGACTGTAATGAAAATAAAACCATTGGGCTTTTTACACCAATTATGATTGTGCAGTCTGTTGCTCCACTGACATATTCATTTAAAATAATATACCTTTAAAGATTATTTAGTGTGCAGTGCTGTTTACCTGAATCCAAACACTAAAAATAACAATAGTGAAACATACAATAAGCAAAATATGAAATTTTTTTTGGGGGGGGGGGGGACTGTACCAAAAGCCATTAGAAAATAACTTTGCATTTCAGTGGTATTACTTTCTAATTTAAACATACAAGTTTCTGTTATACATTTTCCTCACTTCCTTTAAAATTAAACTTGGCTGTTTTGCACCCACATCTCTGTTTAAGATGCTAAGCATCTTGTCTTTTCATAACTGGATCTTACTGAATGCAAACAGCAGTGCCAGTTGCTGCTACTTATACAAGGCTGGCAGCTACAGAAAGTTAATAAATAAACTGTTACTATTTAAACAAGGATGAGAACCACAGAAAGTTAAATGGTATAATGCAGTCGGCATTTATGCACTAAAGGCACTTAAAAGAAAAGCTGATTTAATGGTACAGTGGAGATGAATGAAAATGTTTTCTCTCTACCAGAGGAGTGACCAGAATATTGAATGCTGGTTATTTGATAACTATCTGGGAATAGGAGAATCTGATGATGCCAGATATATGTAAATACATTTCTGGAGAGAAATGACACTTTCTTTTTTTTTTCCAAATAACTTTTTTAATGAATATTTTCTCACATAAAATACAAGTAGAGAGATAAACAAGATGCAGCTGTGGTACAGTTGGATGTTACAGAATGTTTAACATGAGGAAGGTATTCAATAGATAATACACACTTTGCAAAACAACATTCGAAATAGCTAGGAATACAGTATTGGATAAACACAAGGAACTGGTTATATGTACATTATAGTGACAAATGAGAGCATATTTAGAAGTATAACACCAACCTACACAAATAAATCAATCTACTCTACTAAACATTATGTACATATTTACATAATATTGTCGCCTTAGATACTGCTGTTACTACTCCCAACTAAGAGATGTGTTTACTATCTTTGTTTTATCAGCATTTGTCTTGCAATTGATGATAATATATCAATTAAAGTGTTGCAGTAATTCTGATAATATGTTTGGTTCTTCTGACTTTTTGTATAAAGTTTCTTAGCCAATATATGTTTCTGTCCATGCTTTTGTATTCTGACCAGGTTAGTCTTGATCATCTAGTTCTTTGTAACATTTTAATAGGGTGCATAGTGTTGTTATTATGTGATTAAAGAAATTATTATTCTTGCTTCGGAATATATGCAGTATTGCTGTCTCCCATGACAAAGTGAATTTTGAATAGCCTGATTTCTCTAAGAGTTATCTTAGTGAGCACCAGAGTTTATAAACTGTTTTACAGCACCAGAAGATATTGAGGATATCTGCCTCTTTATTAGGACAGAAGGGACAGTAAGGTGACTTCGATGAATTGAATTTGTTTAGGTGTACAGGTGTATGGTATGTATTATTAAAAATCATGATCTGGGTGTATATTAATTTTTTACATGCCATCAGTTTCATAATATTTCTAATAGCTGATTCCTTCTGATTGTCTGTTATGGTATTACCTTTTCCTTGTCAAAATTTTGAGAAAAGTATTGTATTTTAATATTTAATTTTAGCTATTAATTTTTATGTATTTGAAAGCATTTTATTTTTATTTAAGAGCAATTTTTGAATTCGTTGTGCTAATTTGATATCTTGGTCAATTACATTGATATTTTGGTTATTATACTAAGTATAGGATTTGTTTAATTATCAATTTATAATTATTGTTTGCTCTAAGTAGGTTTATTATATTTTCCATTGAGAGGTTGTGTATTTGGTAGAAGTCCCATACTGTGTAATTTTTTATTAATGGGTATTTATCTAGGTTTACCATGGAGTTTGCTAATTTTATATCTGGGTTGTTATGTATTGGTTGTAGCAGAGTAATTGCGTCTTTAAGATTTATTGATATCAGTAATTTCTTGAAAGTTTCACAGCTATTAATTAAGATTGGGTGAATTTTTATTGTCTTAAGGATATCTTGATTTACAAAGGGAATCACTTTTGGGATAACCTTAGTTGTAATATTTTGGTGAAATAATTTAATCCATAGTGGATATCATTTGTTGCCTATTGGGTCATGGTTTGCTATTTGCATGATGCGACTAGCATTATTTAGTTTTATTTATTTTATTTTACATTTGTTTACCGGGAAAGTCCAAGTGGAGTAGGTCCATTTACAGCGGAGGCCCGGGGAGAAAAGCTCCACAATTATAACAATAATACATGTTTTATGCAGAATTATAACAATAATACATGTTTTAAACAGAATTACAAGAATAAGCTAGCAGTGAAGAACACCAATAGATGTTTACATGTGGGAATTTATAGACAGACAAGACATGATAGATATTTACATGTAGCAATTTTTAGACAGACAAGACATATTAAAACAACATTATTCACATTTTCAGGCTAGAAATATGAATACATGCAGAATACATGTCAGCAGTGATCATGGTTGATGAGCTACTGACTAGCGACAGCTTGACTGTTAGTGCTGTAGAGCATAACAGTGAAGTAATTAGAAGATATCATTGTTAATGGAGGGGGAGAGGGAGGAAGCATTTATTTGTATGTAATACATGGACATAACCAGGTATTCAGTAGGTGTGCTTTTAGGGTGTTTTTGAAGTGTGAGATAGATGAGCTTGCTGTTATTGAAGGGGGGGGTGGGTGGGTATTCCAGCTTTTAGCAACTGTGTGGGAGAATAATGCTTTTCCTGTGGTATTATTAGCTCAAGAGATACTAATTTCATAGTACAGTTAAATCAGGAAGGCTGAGACCTCCTTTTTCTCTTGATAGTATCAGTTTATTATAGCTAATTCTTGTACTTTTGGGGTACCATATGAATTTTGCTAGTCGAACTTTCATCTTGTTGAAGAAGATAGCTGGAATTTTCATGAAGGTGGCATTAAAATGGTATAAAATCATAAGCAGTATACTCATTTTGACTACTGAAGCCTTTGATAAGGTAGATAGTTTAAGTTTTTCCCATTTGTTAATGTTACCTATTATATTGGATCAGGTTTTAACTATATTGTTATTGACCATATCTGATTGTGTATGGTTAAAGATTATACCTAAATATTTCAGAGTATATTGCACTTTGTCTCCGGAAAACAAAATTTTTTATTTCCCAGGAGGTTAATTGGATAGAAATTACACTTTGTTGACACAGAAAGGGATGCAAATATTAACAGAATGTCTAAAAAAAACATGTTATATTATCTTAGCTTTAAGCTGCAGAAACATTGTTTAAGTAAGTCATTTAGGACTACTCAAGTTAAATTAAAATTTAAACTTGTGTCATTAAATATTTTGTTTTGAGGAAGACCATCTGGTAATAACAATTCTTATTTAAGAGCTGTTTATTAGCAGTTCTGCTTTATGTAATGCGTACTAACAAGTTTAATAATGGACTGGTGTAATACATGACTTCCAGAGACTGGAGTCAATCAATCAGCTATGAAACACTTTCATGCCATTCCAGACACTAAATCCACTTTCATCAAACATTGTCAAGGGAACTATTTGTTTTAAATTAAGTCAATTAACTCTGATTAATGTCATGTAAGGATTTACAAATGAGAATTTATGTCAATAGTTTGCCTCCTTTATAATGCATTTTGGCCTAAAATACAAAGGTTGTTTTACATATTATGTCCACTTGTATTAGGCTTGCTTTGGATTATATTACATTTTATTTCAAAGAAAGTGTACCCTGTAATTTAATCAGCTGAAGATACACATTCTATTGGACTGATTTTACTTTTGGACTATTTTCTTTCAAATGAAGGTAACTAATTGATTAATTTAATAAAGGGATCATTAAACACATGCAGAATTTCTCCTCTTTGTAATGGATTTTAATTCCAGTTGCTGAAGTATTCCACATGCTTTGTGCACTTATGGGATTTTTTTTTTGGACTATGCTGCATTTAATTTTCTTAGCTGTGACACACTTAGCACTGTAGTACAGCAGGCAGAAACTGTGTTCCTCTGACAAAGGAACAGCTTTAAAAGATTCATTTGGACACACTATTGTGTTTTTTGTTTGACTCCACAAAGTATATTACAGCTTTTAATGCTATTAAAATTACTTTGGACACTGTTTATGCTGCCTGCTGTTAATGCTCCATCATGATACTAGAGCTCAGCAGCAAACATTCCAGAGCAAAACTGACTGTCTTATGATGCCTGCTGTTAATGCTCCTTTGTGACACTACAGCTCAGCAGTAAACGTTCCAGAGCAAAACTGACTGTTTTATGGTGCCTGCTGTTAATGCTCCATTGTGATACTAGAGCTCAGCAGTAAACGTTCCAGAGCAAAACTGACTATTTTATGGTGCCTGCTGTTAATGCTCCATCATGATACTAGAGCCGAGCAGCAAACATTCCAGAGCAAAACTGACATTTTTGGTTTCATAATGCAATCACTGGGCTCCACGTACTACTAATAACTCTACTCTACTTCTCTATAGCTGGATTACATTTGGTGATATAAGTTGGAGGTTGTTTTCCAATACTATTTTGTCTGTACTTTTCTACCAGTAGCTCGCATCTGTTGACATTTTCCACCTGAACGGGACCATGTAGAATTTATGCAGGCAATACATCAGTCTGCAATGCATAACTGTGTATACTGTACATCTATAGCTGATATTCTGAAGTTCAGTATTACATAATGTAATAGTTTCAATACATTAGCTTTCTTGAAGGGGAAGATATTTAAAATTTTTTGAGTAATGCTGGCTTATAATTATGCATATTATGCACATATTTTAATAAGGCAGCATTGTTTAGGGCAGAACATTACTTTATGAGAAATTCTGCTTGATCAAGATGAATTATTTAACTAAATGGTAATCGATGTTGTGATTGTATGAAGCTGTAATAAATATCAATAATTTGCTCTACAGAAGGATCTGTGTGATTTGAAGCACTAATGTGCTGTTCCAAACTGTCTCAACAAACATTATTATTTGTTTTAGAGTTAGTTCTACACTTAGCTGGCGAATATTTCTTCCTATCATTGCGGCATATTGAGAATTACTACTTTTTCCCCATAACCTTGTTTTGTTAGTGTGTCTTTACTCCATGATAATGTCTCTCCTAAGCCTCATCCTACCTTCTCAAGAAGCTACAGATGGGGCACCTGAGGGTTCAACCCCTCTGAAGTCGAGTCACCAGCATCCTCTCTCCTCCTATGATGATCGACATTCCTTACAGGATGGAGATGAGCCTGAAAGCTGCCACTGCTGCTAGTGGATGCTGGTTGTTTTGGTAGGTTAAAGCTCTATTCATCCTAGGTGCTGACGTTATACCCTATAGGCTGGGCAGGTAATGAGGCATGGTATAAGGAAACATGACCATTTTTGCCCTAGGGCATCTATGCCTTTTGCTCCTTTCCCCATACTCAACTCAGCAGCCATTCTAAGTTGTAGTCTCCAGTGGGGTATAATGAGCAGCCTACCATTCACCAAAATTATGCCTTCTACATCACCCTGAGTAAGGAGATGAGCGGGAGTCTCTTCCCCTACCCTCAACATGCACACCAGCTCCAAGAGGTGCCTAGGCCAACTATTCAAACTTAGGTCACATGGTATACAATCAAGGCCTTATCCCTCTCTAATGGAAGTAGCTGAAATTTCTACTTTTTGAGGTACTCTGCAGCAGTGGAGGAGCTCCTGTTCAGGATTTACTCTGCTTCTGCACTGAACTTACTAATGTTGTACCACTTAATCCATCAAAGTCATTTCTTTCTATTAACCACACAAGAGTTCTAGATGAGTCCAAGCTCTCTGAACTGACTCATGTATCACCATGCTAGCTTTCTAGGTACTTAAGTAATATATATTTTTAAGGCTTTAAAGAACAGCAGTCTTCTTGGCTTCACTCATTAAGGACAACAGTACCTCAAGATTTAGTCTCTGATTTCTGATTTTTGTCATTGCTTTGATGATAACAATTCATAATATCAATATTCTCCTGTATGCTTTGACCATTTTTTATCGGGTCTATATCACGTTGTCAAACTTTTAAAAGTTTGAGCGTTTCAACGAAGATCCCCATACAGTGCGGAATGGGAAGATTTCCCTTTCTGCATTGTAGTGCGATCTCAGAGTTGATATATTTAAAAAGCGGGTGGTGTGGGTGGCACAGCCCCCCCATGTAGGGGGTGCAGGGGGCTTGCCCCCTTGCTTAAACTGTTCAGGTAGGTTTTTTCTTTCGTTTATTTTTTTTTATTACATGTTCGTACTTTTAAAAGTTCAGTCATATGGGGTTGACCATATGATGTTCGAACTTTTAAAAGTTTGATTATGTAATATAGATGCTTGTTATCTGTGCATTCAGCAGGTCTCTAATTGGTGCATATAACATAGATAACAATTATTTTGGACAACCTTGCCAATGTCTGCATCACAAAGTTCTCAAGGCAATCTTAAATAAAATAAAATCCTTGCGCTCTGATACAGAGAAGCACAAAATAAGATAATTAGCTCATTTGTAGATTAAATGGTTATTTTCTTGAAAATATGTTGTCCACTGAATATATTCTGAGAATGTATTTATCTACGACTGATATTTGCTACACATGTCTAATACTACTGTTTCCCATCTGACAAGAGCTGGCAACCTCCTGAGAAATGAATACGAGACATTTAGAAAATGGAAAGCAAATGTTTGCCATTGTTACATAAGACAATTATCAATAGGGCCATTCATTTGGCCTATACTGAAAAGGGACTTAGTTATGCCTTTAGTAATATAGCAATATTTTGTAATTCTATATGTTTTTGACATGATTATAGAATTTAATTTAATAGTATTATTTATGGCATTAATTCTCTTTTACCTTTTATGTGATTTCTTATATTTTTTAAAGTTAGTAGATAATAACTGAAAGAAGATATATCGGTCTAGTTTTCAGTCAAAATGACTGCCTTTATCCACTAACCAACTAACCAAATAACCAACCAACCAAATGAGAATGACTGACTTAAATAACTAACTTACTAACTAAATTTAAAAGGCAGAATTATATTGTACTGTATATGTATTACTAAAACTGTCTTTCAGCTTTTCCCGGTTAGGGATCGCCACAGCAGAACTCTGGTCTGCTAATGATTGACAGTGAATTTTTACGTTGTTGAGTTGCCAGCCTGGTGCCCAACCTTCAAGGATGGCACACACACACATACCTGCATATCTTTTAGAGTGAATTCGACCATGGGGAGGACATGCAGACTCTGCACAGAAGGCACCCCAGCCAAGAATCGAACTGGAGAGCTTTTTGCCGTGAGGTGACAATGCTAACTGCTGCACCATCGCAGCTACTGATAGTGTGTAAAGATCATAAATTATATATATATATATCATTATTTTTTTACTTTTCTATGGAATGAAATACGATTCCATATAGTATTTCATTAAGCATACTGTCCCAAAGCTATATTGCTTGTATAAATACAACAGACATCAGAGGGCATTTAGATTTTAGAAATACATAGTGCACTGTCTTATATGAAACAGTGTGGTGATCTGTCACGTGCAGGAAGAGACAACTGAGATATAAGATTGTGTTACTGGAAAAGTAGTTCAGTATGTGTCATATGCAAATAATGATATAATGGCATGCAAATGAGCATCAGCATGTTAACAAAAGTTGTTATGTATATAAGTAATGAACTCAAAAATAGTGGCAAGATTCAGGAATGCATAAAATTAGCACAATGAGCCTCAGCATTCCCCTATACTGAATTCCAGCATTTTCCAGCATGCAGGAACTTCACTTACATTATGATGCTGGAATTAGTATCAGCAATAGCAGTGCACCATGCATCAGTGGCCACCTTAACAGCCAGTGTCCACGATGTTGTGAGTCATTGCCCTATATGTTTTAGATGAGTCTGCAAGAATCCAACAGACCATCACATTTCTGACTAGGACATTACTTACAATTTCCATGTGGACAGAGACACCAGAAGTAAGGTGATATGGGCTACCCACACATGGAATCAAAGGGAATGTAGGAGAATGCCTGATGAATCTGAGAGTTTGTGTAACATTAACTACTGTTGTTATGGGGATCTTTCAGCATACAGTAAGGAATGCTTTAGTAGTTCTACTGGTGCCAGCTTCGTAGATCTTACACCCATTTCTTTCCTTGGTATGGTGCTATAGCATGTAGAGGAACATATTTAGTTTCCATAGGTGGCAGAGGAGTACACCACCACCACTAGGTAAGCATTCTGCAGCATGTCTCGGAGTACACCACCACCACTAGTAAGCATTCTGCAGCACATTTCACAGAGCACACCATCACCACTAGGTAAGCATTCTACAGTACATCTCATGGAGCACACCACTGCCACTAGGTAAGCATTCTGCAGCATGCCTTATAGAGCACACCAACACCACTAGGTAAGCATTCTGCAGCATATCTCATAGAGAACACCACCACTTGGTAAGCATTCTGCAGCATATCCCAAGGAGCACACCACTGCCACTAGGTAAGCATTCTGCAGCATGCCTTATAGAGCATACCACCACCACTAGGTAAGCATTCTGCAGCATGTCTAATGGAGCACACCACACCCACTAGGTAAGCATTTTGCAGCACATCCCAAGGAGCACACCACTGCCACTAGGTAAGCATTTTGCAGCATGCCTTACAGAGCACACCACCAACACTAGCTAAGCATTCTGCAGCACATCTCATGGAGCACACCACAGCCACTAGGTAAACATTCTGCAGCATGTCTCACAGAGCACACTACTGCCACTAGGTAAGCATTCTGCAGCATGTATCACATAACTCACCATTGCCTTATAGAGCACACCACCAACACTAGCTAAGCATTCTGCAGCATGTCTCATGGAGCACACCACAGCCACTAAGTAAACATTCTGCAGCATGTTTCACAGAGCATACCACAGCCATTAGGTAAGCATTCTGCAGCATGTCTCATGGAGCACACCACCATCACTAGGTAAGTATTCTGCAGCACATCTCATGGAGCACACCACTGCCACTAGGTAAGCATTCTGCAGCACATCCCAAGGAGCACACCACTGCCACTAGGTAAGCATTCTGCAGCATGCCTTATAGAGCACACCACCAACACTAGCTAAGCATTCTGCAGCTCGTCTCACGGAGCACACCACAGCCACTAGCTAAGCATTTTGCAGCATGTCTCATGGAGCACACCACAGGCACTAGGTAAACATTCTGCAGCATGTCTCACAGAGCATACCACAGCCACTAAGTAAGCATTCTGCAGCATGTCTCATGGAGCACACCACCACCACTGGGTAAGCATTCTGCAGCTTGTCTCATGGAGCACACCACCACCACTAGGTAAGCATTCTGCAGCATGTCTCACAGAGCACACCCCAGCCACTAGGTAAACATTCTGCAGCATGTCTCACAGAGCATACCACAGCCACTAGGTAAGCATTCTGCAGCATGTCTTAGAGAGAACACCACCACCACTAGGTAAGCATTCTGCAGCATGTCTCACAGAACACACCACACCCACTAGGTAAGCATTCTGCAGCAAATCCCAAGGAGCACACCACTGCCACTAGGTAAGCATTCTGCAGCATGCCTTATAGAGCACACCACCACCACTGGGTAAGCATTCTGCCACACATCTCATGGGGCACTCCACAGCCACTAGGTAAACATTCTGTAGCATGTCTCACAGAGCACACTACTGTCACTAGGTAAGCATTCTGCAGCATGTCTCACAGAACTCACCATTGCCACTAGGTAAGCATTCTGCAGCATATCTCATGGAGCACACCACTGCACCTAGGTAAGCATTCTTCAGCATGTCTCATGAAGTACATCACCATCACTAGGTAAGTATTCTGCATCATGTCTCACAGTGCACGCCACTGCCACTAGGTAAGCATTCTGCAGCACATCTCATGGAGCACACCACCACACCTAGGTAAGAATTCTTCAGCACATCTCATGGAATACACCACCACTCGGTAAGCATTCTGCAGCATGTCTCATAGAGCACACCACTGCTACTATGTAAGCATTCTGCAACATTACTCATTTTCCCAAGAACATTGGGGGCCATTAACTGCTCTCACACCAACATTACTCCCCAGTAGCTCCACATGGCATCTGGAACTTCAAATGGAATGGTTTCCACACCAACTGCAATACACATGGTATTATATACAGTGTGTCTGCGTACCATACAGGCAGTTCCCATGATTCCCACATCTGGCACATGTATGATCTCTATCAGCATTTCATCTGGGGTGAATTTTCAAAGGACCATCTAACTGCTTGGTACTTACATTGCTAACCACAATTTCCTGGGTATGCAGTATCCACTGATGCTGTGCAGAATTCTACTCATAATCGTGATCAGTGCTGTATATAGCAGATGATTTAGGATATGCCTTGGAAACATGGCTGATATCTCCATCCCTAGCCCCACAGCCCATGATGGAGATGGCTTATAATGCCATGCTGTCACAGACACAGAATACTATTGAACAAGTGTTTGGACTTATGAAATCTTACTTTGGCTGCTTGGATACAGCTGGTGAAATATAGTAGTATACACTGGACTGGAGATCTTCAGTGAGATATTTGTGGTTTATGCCATGTTATATAATATTGTAGTATCCAAACAATACAATGTAGGAAAATCACAGTACTGCCTGGGAGACCTGTAGCAAAGAAGTAAGATGAGGAGTCATCAGAGGCAGCAGCTTCAAAGGTACCCCATGTGAAGTAGAGGCATGTGCAATATAAAACACCACTCATGAATAGGTGGCATCTGGTCCAGAACTATGGGCCTTGACAAAGACAGCATAAAATAAGACTAATGCATATATTAATATACTTGCACTGTGCATTCCAGTGCACATACTAGCCATGCTTTGCATCAGACTTTACCTTAACCCTCAAGCAGAGCACAATAATCATCATTTGCACAGGTTGAATCAGGCACAGTGACAGGAGACAGCAATGCTACCTTAGATGTAAGGCTTATAGAAGCTGAGTGTGGTGGATCACACCATCTTGTGTATGTGAGGGGGAGTTTCCATGATGTGAATGCTGGCTGGATGCATTGTGTGATCCAGCAGTACTGAGACTGGATGCATCTTGTCCAATTTAGTGTAGCACTTCAGTAGTTCCTGCAGGATTCCCACTGAGGTCATCCATGTGGAAAGGCAAGAGATGGATAGCATCTATGACCTTGCTGGCATTGAGTAGACCAACAACTGGTAGGGATGGCACAAAAATGCGGGACCTAGTGTAGCTGGCCTAGTGGGCTATCCCTGAAGTGGAACCAAATAATCATCAGCCACAGCCATGGGAGTACCAATTCCTAGAGGTGGAGACAACTAGGGCCAGAGACATCACTGTTGCAGTATCCAGCTTGGTCTGTGACCATGCACCATGCACACAAACTACTGCACCTTCAAGGTTGTTAAGACCTGTACAGGCACAATGGAGAGCACTTAATGGATGCCTCATGGATGCACTAATTGATGCCTTGTAGGCAGCTACTACCCTGAGGAACTACAATTGCACTATGTCCCTACACCACATCAGTCTGTATGTGCTGCATGATATCCTACAGTCCATGCAGCTGTTGCACATCCTCATGCAGGCAATGCATCATGCTTATCATGTCTACCATTATGTGTGTAGAGGATGCCTGTGCCTGGGTCAATAAATTGTATACACTCTGACTGATGCCACCGGTAGCACCCAGATCAGTGGTACAGACAGCTGGAGCCATGGTGGTGATTTCATCTACATATATCTTCCCTTTTAAGGGAGTGGACAACTTAAAGGCAGTGTGGCCCACATACACTGTCTGTGAGGGTGACTCCTGTATATTTTTGCATAGGCTATTTATGGGCCAGATATCCAGTGCTAAAGACAAATGATGCAAGATGTCCAGTCTGCCCTTTCAACACCATTTCATACATGGGGCATGTATACAATTCCATGGTGAGCACTGTGTATACAGTTTTGCAATACTGTATTCTGTCTTCAGTCTTTTGCAACCTTGCCTTCTGCTGATGGGAACAAATGTCAGAAAACATTGCATTCATTTAGGAGGGCTGCCAAAGAAGATGTGACAGGCTATCAAGGTGGTGGAGTAAGCATTTTCAATGGATAGCTATCATTTAGAATAGTAATAAATTAGTTATACACCTGTTTACTAGTGTGTTGTATTTTGTTTCTTTTTCTTTTTCACTTTTTGTTCCATCTCACTACAAGCTCAGGTTTGGTGTAATATGTGGCATGCCAGGACCACCTGGGCTCAGAAAAGCTAGTTTTCCTATTGCTGGTTCACTAGCAGTCACCTGGCTTGTCTCTCTACAGAGGTATAAAGTTCTGCCTATGGAAGGTGAACTAGAGGGCTTGCTGGTTTTCTCTTTAACCACCTTACCGGGGAAAGGCTGAGAGTCTTCCACTTAAAGTAGTCCACATGGGTCCACCTGGATTACCAAGGAGAAGTTGTTGTAGCTGGTCCAAGCCAAAGTGTTTCAGCAGCTGGAAACTTGCACTGGGAACCTGGATCATATCCCTGCATGGCTGATAAAACTGCATGTCTAGCTAGTGATATAGTTTGGGCCACTAATGGTGGGTCTTGACCAGGGTCTGACTTGTGGCTAATTTCTCCTTCAGGCTAGTTAGGCAGGGCCTCCCATTTATTACACTATAGCCCCCACCACATCGCTTCTTTCATTTTGTGCCACAACCCATATACATTTTGTACAACAAGCCTCTCTATCATCAATTTCCCTCTGTCTGTCTGTGTATATCTACTGCTGACACCCCCTTTGTGTCTATACCCCCCACGTGTCACTGTCTGCATTTTATGTTTTTGTCTACCACTGCTGCTGTTCATATTCCCTCCATCCTCCCTGTACATACTCTTTGCTGCCATTATCAGCATGTCCACTGTCCCACAACTAAAGGATATGTTATTCACTGGACCTTTTAAACAAACAGTGGAAACTGGTAATAGTAACTATCTGCCACAGCCAAAAAAAGCTTTATGTAGAAGACTCCATCCAACTTTTTCTGTTCTTTTTTCTTGTCATGGACATCATTGTTCAACTACCCACATAAAACACGTTATTAATCAAACAAAATACTGATAAGCCTAACATTTTGATGACCTGAATGAACACTGTGACACATGCTAAAGACAAAAGTAACTTTTTATTATATTGTTTTACTCTGCGTTACTTATCTGATTCATATTAGATATGCAGCAGTTTCAAAATTTCACTGTAGCACATCACCATGAATATTTCAGCAGCTATTATTTCATAAACTACAAACCTGAGTGCTGTGACACTGAAGAATGTCTCATTTTAAATTAGAAATATACCCTTCGTCTTTGCAGACAATCTGGGGTGACACTACATCTTCCACTACCCAAATTTGAGCTCACATGAGCGAAAATGCTGTGAATCGAAAGGGTGGTTGTGGGGTCGTGGTACAGTGAGGAGTGGGATACTTGCCGTTTCCTCACTGTAGTGCGATCTCGGAGTTGAAATATATAGTTAGCGGGGGGGTGCAGCCCCCCACAATACCAAGTTTGATTACTGGCATTTTCGCTCATGTGAGCGTTCGCTTAAGATAACTTTCGATTATCTAATATAGACCCCCCCCAAATTCTGCTGGTCTGTTGTAGCATACTTGTCAGCACCATCTCAATCCCAAGATGCTTAAAAGCATTCAGAGATGTTCTTTCCAAAGCAAAAGATAATGTTAGCAGAAATATTGCTTTGACTTGATCATGGATCGTGTGATACTCTGAAACCATGTGCATCATACTTTGCTACTATTTGCTTTGCTGAAATATGCTATGAAGCAGGTGTTATTTCCTTGTTGTCCCCACTATTTTTTTTGTGTCTCTGTGAAATATTAAAACTCTGCACTGAAATCATGAGTGTTATTGTCCTGTACCCTCTAGCTTTTATTATTACTCATAAATAATTGCTTTTTGTAAACATATTTATGATTGTTAATTTCCTGTAATCACTAACTGCATTTGCAAGTGCTACCATTCTGTGATGTTTAACTGCACTTGCAAGTGTTAATATCCTGTGCTCTTTCACTTAGCCTTTAACTCCATTTAAAGATGTAAGACATTTTGGGATGTACACCTTCAGTTCTAGTCTAACAGATGCCAGCTGGAGACAAATTAACTAACATGATCTGTCCCAGACTGTGCCTGTGTGTAAAAAATACATATTAATTATCTCAATTCCAGTTAGTTACAGTATTTTTTCAATGGCCTGTTACAGACAGATCTTATAAAAATATTGTATTTTCCACTTCAGTTGCGTAAGACTGATCAGAAGGTCAAAAATGAACTGTATCAAAACTAATATTTTAGGCAGTGGTCAAGTCTTTCCTCAAACCTTACACTCCCCTGTAAGGATCTGTGTCCCAAACACCCCTTGCTAAAGTCTCATTTACTATTATAAAAGGCAAATGTTTGTTTTAGGCACAAAATGCAGTGTTTGCTTTTCTCCATTCAATGGCAAACTGGGAGAAAGAGCCCTGCCTAGGTTAGTTCAAGCACTTTACTTTAGCAGAAGATATTATACCTCTACAAAGTTCTAAATGCCCTTTGACCCTACAGCATGGGCATCATGAGACTCATATAAAGCAGTATATGGGTGTTTTGTTTCTTGTCATGCTGTATCATGTGTTTAAATGTGATGATTTCTGGTAAACAATATTTGGGAAATACTTCATAATGTAAATTTTGTCATTCTGATAATTTATTTTGGTACGCCACGTGGAAGAATTTCTAAATGTTTGTACCTACCTTGACATTCACCATTTTAACTGCAATGAAGTGCATGGATAGCAAAGGTCAATAAAGAGCCATAGTGCTACTGTTCTGCAGGTCCTCCGAGTAGCTAGTAGCACTATATCCTGACAGCTCAGTACTACAGGTAATATGGATTCCATTAGTTCTTCTATAAATCTGATCTTGGTACCAGGCACAAAGGCATCAGGGAAGTTATTTTAATTGAATCCAGTTCGATCTGTGTGCCTTTAAAGTGCACTTACAGCTGATCTGTTAATATGCTTTATTATGGCAGTTTTATTCATTTGGAGCACATTTTTTGCCTTTCGCTCCTCATGAGTAGGACATTTTGTGGCATTCTGTCCATCCTGCTTGCTTAAAGATTAATGCAGGGTTATTCATGAGGCCACTGAACATATGACCAATTTATGGTTTAAAAGGAGGGTATTTTTCAAAATCTTTGGACTTACCTGACAAAGCTAATAGTGGAAACATGTTTTCACTACAGTATTTGTTTATGTATTAAAGTTAAGTTACTTGACATGACACACTGAGCCTTAATTTTATTTTTCCACGGTATTTTCATGTTTGGCTTTTTGTGAATCCAGTATCTCTCTTTCTCTCTCTTTTGGTTTGTTATTACTGGTTCAAATGTTTAAGTGTAGCTTTTAAACTGTTTCACATATCATCCTGCTCTATTTGGCTGGGCTACTATTAGACTGACCAGTTCCAACCAGATATGACCTTGCTACCAGTTCCAAAGATATCAAGGAAGTGTTTTTTTTTTAATTCCAATTCCATTTGTATGCTTTTAAAGTGTACTTAATGGCTATATATTAATACTACCTATTGTGCTTGGGTTCTGTTCATTTGGGACCCTTTTTCACAGTGCCTATGATTTGCACACGTACAGCATATGTCAGTGATACTATTTCCCTTGAGTTGTTTTATTTAAATTTTTATGTTAAAAAATGTTTCCTTACTTAGTATAAATAAATATCTGTCAGTGATCCCATGTAAAATGCCACAGCTTCTTGAAAGTGCACAATGAGTTGTGATAATGTGAGGTACATTTCATCTCTCTCTCTCTATATGTATATATATATATATATATATATATATATACACACACACACACACACACACACACACACACACACACACACATAGATATATTATATATGGGGGGTGTTGGACATAAATTTAAGTATCTTGTCATTTCACTAGATTTCTGACTTTAAGGACCAATGAGCATTTGTATGAAAAGGGTTAAAACTAGCTACTCTCAGGTTACTGCTTGCATGCAACAAAGTTGAAACTGACACTAATTTCAAAGAATGTCCCTGGCTTTACCTCAATTGTTTGATCTGTGCCTTGTAAAATCTGTGGTTTTCTGGCAAATCACTGAAGATTGCAGTCTCAAAATAATGGGTGGGGACTAGCTTTAGAAGAAAACAACCAACCATCTTGTCATCTGGTTTTACTGGACTAAGAATCATCTGTATGAAATTAATTGAAATATTTGGTATATGGCTACTATTTGTAAGAAACAAAACTGACATTAAATTCTGGCTTTAAAGCAGAGATAAATCATGTTCAAATGGGGACCTTGGCAGAGTAATGTACTGGGCCCCACACTTGCAATCATGCCAGTACGCCATTCATTTGCTGTCTCTCCACAATTACTATAAAACACTGTTCAGATCTAGCAGTGTGCACACAATTTTCTTCTTTACTTTTACAATGATCACAAAGATTTAGATTTAATTTAAAACTTGCAATGAAGATTTTGCAGCAGAAACACCAACGACCATTTGATAAACAAAACAAGCACCCACATAGAAAACAGACAACGTGAGCAACAGTATCTTCTCTTAAAATTCGATCTATTGAAAATGCATCTGACATTCCATTAAACTGTAATAAACATACAGGAGTTTGTAGTCAGATAGTGTAGAGTGAAACACTATTTAGTGGTTATCTGAAGTGTGTAGGAATTCAAAAGATAAAAGTATAATATTTCAAACAGTTTAGGACAACCCACTGGGCACTGTTGCTCCTTTTCAGTAGCAGCACGGGATCACTGTTTGACAAAATGATAGGTCAGAGTCACACAGCAGACAAACAAAGGCTGAGGGAATCAGATTTTCTACCAAAACATGCAGCTCATTATCAGTTCTAACTTTTACTCATAGGTTCATAAGTTCATAGGTAGGTACTAGGCTATCTGCCCAAGGGCCTAAGTAAGCCTAGCCAACAAGGTTCCCTGGCTTAAGTAGCAGACAAACTACTATAGCCCAGCACAATGGATTTCTCAATTGTGTGCTGATAAAAACAAATTAAATTAAACCTGTATTCATAACATAAAATTCATAGACTTCATGTTGTCCAGTTTATTCAGAGCCAAGTTAAAAAAACATGTCAGCAGTCATCAAAACAAGGAAACCAAAGATCATGCCCGAAGAACTTGTCTCATGTGATGATGTTCCTGTTTACTACAACTGATTTCTTCCTTTACAGCATAACTACTGTGGACTGCAGAAGGATTTACAAACACTGGTGACCAGTTATAGCCACATGTATGATTGTGTACAGTTAGATGTCTGATTATGATTAAGTGAATGAACAACTACATAACTAATGTCCGAGAAGTTTATTTCAGCTCGCTGCTGTGAGAACTATACAGTACAACCTATTATACTCCCATGCACTTTTATCCACTTAGCTCAAGGATCAGAGAGAAACATGCAGAAATCAGGAACATTTATTAGATAGTTCTCTATACTTAGAAAGTTCTTAAAATGACAAGCTTAGCATTAACATGCATTTTACAAAGGTTATAAAGTCTGAACTCATATGCCTGTCATTATTCAGTGACTGCAATCCACAACAATTTGCCAAAAAGCCACACATTTTGTAAGGAATAGACAAAAATACTTTTCAGCTTCTTTGCTTGCGAATTCTGGACAAAGTCAACTGGAATGGGAGGACAAAAGTCCCAAAGTGGACAAATGTTAAATATTATTTTATTTTATCTATTAAAATAGGTGAACCCACTGAATTACGTGCACTTTTCAGGGGCAACTCAGAAACACCATCTGAGTGACTAGTTAAAAATCACACAGAAGGCAAGTGGAGTTGTGAGGATTTGAACATTCTAGTTTTGATTATATGAAGCAGTCCATTAACAGCTCAGAGCCTTAAGAACCACATAACTCTAAATTAAAATGTTAACAGAACAGTGTTTTCTGTAGAATTAGAAGTATGAAACTCTGAGTGTTATTAACATTTTCCATACAATTAGAACTATGAAAAGCTAATGATTGTTATTAAATAACTATAATATTTAGTTAACATAAAATAGAAGTAAATGAGGGACAGGGTGTAAATATGAGACAAAGCCAGACAAAATTAGTAATTGATAAAATATGAAGTACTGTTATACACTTAAAAAGTTAACAGAACAACAAGTTTTGCAACCACATGTATCTTCTGACCAAGAATAATGAAAGTCTAATTACTGGCAATACAGACTGACAATAATTCTCAAAACATACCAGAAAATGAATAAGTTAATGATATCTGGTAGCTGGTACAGAGGATTAAAGGTCCAAGCTCTTAATGAGCTGCTTTTTGTACTCAAGGGTACAGGGTTTGACTCTTTTTACCTCCATTTGACTACTAAGAGACTCTTAGCATGCTTAATTTAACTGGAAAGTGTCCCTATGTTTTTCCATTGTCTAGTGTGTGAATCTGAGTAAATTACTTAATCAAGCAATGCTGTGTTATCCCTAAGATACTGCTCAGACAAGCTCCTCTTGGTCCTGCAGAGTGGTCCTAGCTACAGAGAACTCAGAAAAGCGACTACTTTCGGGATTTAAGTATCTTTGCTTTTTTTTCACTTGGAATAGCTTCTGTAGCTTACCCTGAACAAGCTTGAACTGTTTTTTTAACTGTTTGCTGCATTATTTTAAAATCTGCACTTAAAGTTACTTTTTAGTTAAATTTGATCGAAAGTTTGTTTGTTTGTTTGTTTGTTTGTTTAATTTAACTGTTGAGGCTGCCCACTAAAGTGTGCTAGCCTGTGTAACTGATTTATCACTGTTTCTGCATTTTCTGTGTGTTTCTATCAAAAAACAAAAAAAAAATCCTTGTTTTCCCGCCTCTCCTCGACTAGTTTAGACCAGTTTACAGGCATTGCTGTATTCTGGGCTATGGTGTAGTTCCTGTGTTGTCCATTACCTTACTTGGATAGAAGGAAGTTTCTTTGCTCACCAGTGGGAGTGGGGAGCCTTGAGCAGCCTACCTGTCCCTGTAGGAAGTGACCTCAGCACAAGAGCTGTAGTAATTGGTTGTTTTGGACCATTTCTAGCTGTTTTGTAGTTCCCTGTTTAAAATCCACCTCTGGGCATTTTTTTCTGGCTATACTGCTCAGACAAGCTCCTCGTGGTCCTGCAGAGTGGTCCTAGCTACAGAGAACTCAGAAAAGTGACTACTTTCTGGATTTAAGTATCTTTGCTTTTTATTCACTTGGAATAGCTTCTGTAGCTTACCCTGAACAATCTTGAACTGTTTTTTAACTGTTTGCTGCATTATTTTAAAATCTGCACTTAAAGTTACTTTTTAGTCGAATTTGATCGAAAGTTTGTTTGTTTGTTTGTTTGTTTGTTTAATTTAACTGTTGAGGCTGCCCACTAAAGTGTGCTAGCCTGTGTAACTGATTTATCACTGTTTCTGCATTTTCTGTGTGTTTCTATCAAAAAAGACAAGAAAACAAAAAAATAATCTTTGTTTTCCCGCCTCTCCTCGACTAGTTTAGACCAGTTTACAGGCATTGCTGTATTCTGGGCTGTGGTGTAGTTCCTGTGTTGTCCATTACCTTACTTGGATAGAAGGAAGTTTCTTTGCTCACCAGTGGGAGTGGGGAGCCTTGAGCAGCCTACCTGTCCCTGTAGGAAGTGACCTCAGCACAAGAGCTGTAGTAATTGGTTGTTTTGGACCATTTCAAGCTCTTTTGTAGTTCCCTGTTTAAAATCCACCTCTGGGCTTTTTTTTCTGGGTATACTGCTCAGACAAGCTCCTCGTGGTCCTGCAGAGTGGTCCTAGCTACAGAGAACTCAGAAAAGTGACTACTTTCTGGATTTAAGTATCTTTGCTTTTTTTTCACTTGGAATAGCTTCTGTAGCTTACCCTGAACAAGCTTGAACTGTTTTTTTAACTGTTTGCTGCATTATTTTAAAATCTACACTTAAAGTTATTTTTTAGTCGAATTTGATCGAAAGTTTGTTTGTTTGTTTGTTTGTTTAATTTAACTGTTGAGGCTGCCCACTAAAGTGTGCTAGCCTGTGTAACTGATTTATCACTGTTTCTGCATTTTCTGTGTGTTTCTATCAAAAAACAAAAAAACAAAAAAATAATCCTTGTTTTCCCGCCTCTCCTCGACTAGCTTAGACCAGTTTACAGGCATTGCTGTATTCTGGGCTGTGGTGTAGTTCCTGTGTTGTCCATTACCTTACTTGGATAGAAGGAAGTTTCTTTGCTCACTAGTGGGAGTGGGGAGCCTTGAGCAGCCTACCTGTCCCTGTAGGAAGTGACCTCAGCACAAGAGCTGTAGTAATTGGTTGTTTTGGACCATTTCTAGTTCTTTTGTACTTCCCTGTTTAAAATCCGCCTCTGGGCATTTTTTTCTGGCTATACTGCTCAGACAAGCTCCTCGTGGTCCTGCAGAGTGGTCATAGCTACAGAGAACTCAGAAAAGCGACTACTTTCTGGATTTAAGTATCTTTGCTTTTTTTTCACTTGGAATAGCTTTTGTAGCTTACCCTGAACAAGCTTGAACTGTTATTTTAACTGTTTGCTGCGTTATTTTAAAATCTGCACTTAAAGTTACTTTTTAGTCGAATTTGATCTAATGTTTGTTTGTATGTTTGTTTAATTTAACTGTTGAGGCTACCCACTAAAGTGTGCTAGCCTGTGTAACTGATTTATCAATGTTTCTGAATTTTCTGTGTGTTTCGATCAAAAAAACAAAAAAACAAAAAAATAATCCTTGTTTTCCTGCCTCTCCTCGACTAGTTTAGACCAGTTTACAGGCATTGCTGTATTCTGGGCTGTGGTGTATTTCCTGTGTTGTCCATTACCTTACTTGGATAGAAGGAAGTTTCTTTGCTCACCAGTGGGAGTGGGGAGCCTTGAGCAGCCTACCTGTCCCTGTAGGAAGTGACCTCAGCACATGAGCAGTAGTAATTGGTTGTTTTTGACCATTTCTAGCTCTTTTGTATTTCCCTTTTTAAAATCCGCATTTGCACGGCTTTGCGCAGTTGTGCGCATAGCGCAGCGCCTGTTAAACAAGGTTAAACTTCTTCTGGCTCTGCCAAGTCTGCTCTTCAAATTTTCCCTTAAGGAAGCTCTACTCTTTGTATAATCAGACTACTCACTATATTATAAGCCTAACACTTGTTCTCAATACTTCTCTACTAAGTAAGCACTCGCGTACTAAGTAAAGCACTACATCTACCTACCACCCCTGTGAATATCCACTTCCCTTAAAGGTACAGCACTCTCTTATACTGTTCTAGCATGTCGAGTGGTAGGTTACTGGCGTCCTCTCCAGTTCAGCTGGTCAATCTGGGTATCTTGAGACAATGCTACAATTGTCTCATGTACACAGACAACCCTCTCCTCCTCCTCCCAACAAACACAAATACATGTGAGAGATGCAACTATATAGCCAAACTGGAGTCTGAACTCTCTCAACTCAGGGCTGGCATGACCAGACAGGAGGAGATGGTAACCACACACACAACAATCCCAGTCCCACATAGACCTACCACAACTGCAAACCAAACACATAAAAACACAAAGACATACTCGGAGGCTCTAATAAAAAACTTACCAAAACAACAGAGGCTCCCAAAGCAGACATCCAAAAATCCACCACCTCAAAACAAAACACATGCAACACATAGTTCAATAAATCAGTGTGTCAACCAATCACAGCTCTTAAGGCCAAACATCATGCCTGATACATTAGTAATAGGTGACTCTATAGTCAGACACACTGATGTCCCGCAGACAAGGCTGAAAAAGGAGAGGGTGACTGTGAGCTGTCTATCGGGAGCTAGGATCCGCCACATAACACACGCACTCACGTCACTCCAAAGCAAGTACAAATATGACTCCATCATTGTCCATGCTGGCATGAATGACCTGTGACATACCTCCCTGGACTACATGAAAAGAGACATAGAGGAGCTCTCCGATTATGTAGCCCAGGCTGGTATGACCCTGACCCTGAGCAGCATCTTGCCCTCACCAAGAATGATACCACAATACAAAGACAAGATGATCAGCTTTAATAATTGGCTCAAGTACTGGTGTCATTCTAAGGGGAACCAATGTCTGTCTGCCTGGGATGACATGTTGGACAAGCCACGCTGCTTCGCAAGGGATGGCTTACACCTGTCACCACTGGGCTTCCGGATATTGGCTAAGGCTCTTGCCACCCCCATAGTGCCTTTTTTAGGCAAGGCTCAAAAGACAAACCCACCTCCTTAAAAAACAAAAATGAAAAAAAACTAAGGGTAATGTTGCTCAATGCCAGAAGTCTAAATCTCAAGATGCAGGCACTCGATGCACTCCTCAGCATGGAGAACATCGACGTCTGTGCAGTAACTGAAACCTGGTTCAAGGCTCCTGAGAGCACCCCAGCACTACCAGGCTATACCTCGTATCATGCTTTTCGGCCCCAAAATCCGGGCCAAACCACAAAGGGAGGGGGAGTGTCCATATTCATCAAGGACACCCACACCTCCAGGTTAGTAGCAACACATGAAGCATCAGAGACCATACAGGTGCAACTAACCATAGGCAAAACTGCTATACAACTGGTAGCATGTTACAGACCACCCTCCCAATCTCAGAAACCCCACTCAGCCTCCTGAAGACATTGGAGGATATGAATGTATCACAAAATACCATCATACTGGGAGACTTCAACTACCCAAACATAGATTGGGTACATTATTCTAGCCCTAATACCCTAGCCCAAAGGTTCCTAGAATTCATAAATTCAAATGCACTGGAACAACTAGTCACCTCTCCCACTAGGGGAGATAATATACTAGACCTGATCATCACAAACATGGGGACAAAATGCTCCACACCGGAAGTATACCCCTCACTAGTGAGATCTGACCACAAACTAATCACCCTGGATATACATATCCCACCTCCACCCCCAGAACAAAAGACCACAGTGAAAAACTTCTCAAAAGCAGACTTCACTCTTCTTAAGACTGAGATGGTATCCTTTAAGCCCACTGTGCCAGTGGATACCACATCCCACAATGCCGAATCCTTCACAAATGCTTTCTATGGACATCTCCAAGAATGCATGGATCATGCAATCCCAAATAAATCCAAGTACCTCTCCACCAAAGGCAAGCGTCCTGTCTGGTGAACCTCAGCCATTAACAAATTGTATAACAAAAGAAGGAAGCTACTGCACATCAGAGCAAAATCCCATAAAGGGAAGACATCTCTGATCAACATTAGCAGAAAACTACATTCTCTCATAAAAACATCCAAGGCCAACTTTGAGAGAAAAATCGCTAAGGACACTAAAGATAACCACAAAGCCTTCTTCAGCTATGTTAGAAACCTGGGTGGATACCCTCAGATATGCTCAGAGTTAGTTCACAACAACAAAAAATACACTGAACCCACAGATATTGCCAACATTCTGGCTGACAGGTTCACTGCAAATTTCTCCCTCCTCACCCCAAAAGAAGAAATACTTATCCCAGCTGAATGTAATCTCCCTGTCATCTCAGATGTCCAAGTGAGAACCACCCTAAACAAAGCTAAAAACACAGCATCAATGGGACCTGACAGTATCCCGGGTTGCGTGCTACGTGAACTCCAAGAGGAGCTAAACCCACACATAAAAATGCTATTTAACCTTAGCCTTACTTCAGGATATGTACCTGAACACTGGCGTACAGCAACAGTGGTCCCACTCCACAAAGGGGGTACCTCTACAGACCCTGGGAACTACCGCCCCATAAGCTTAACCAGCCTGGTCTGCAAAGCTATGGAAAGAATCATTATGGAACTCATAAACAGAGACATAGGGGACCTACAGACACTTGACCCCACCCAGTTCGGCTTTGTAAAGGGCAGATCCTGCCTTTTGAACGTGGTTGACTTTTTAGAAACAGTCACTAGAGCCATTGATGAGGGCAAAGCACTCCATACATCCTACCTGGACTTGGCTAAGGCCTTCAACACAATACCCCACTCAGGCATCATAGATAAGCTCAACAGCTTAAACGTAAACCCTTATGTCACTAGATGGGTTGCAAACTGGCTAAAGGACAGAACCCATAAAGTTAAAATCGCTGGAGCAATGTCAAACTCAAAGCCAGTCACAAGTGGTGTCCCACAGGGATCTGTCCTGGGACCCCTCTTGTTCGGCATTTATTTCTCAGATGTTAAAGCAAACATGGGAGGGTTGTGGCTGACAAAGTTCGCAGATGACTTCAAACCAGGCGCCATAGTCGATACACCAGCGGACACATGCATCCTACAAAAAGGCCTCACAGAAACAGACAACTGGTGCCGGAGTCACGGCCTTAATCTAAATGCCAAAAAATGTATAGTCATCCCCTTTGGGAAAAACAAAGTACCCACAAATTATCACATAGACAGCAACCCACTGAGTATGGAAAAAGTAATCAGAGACCTAGGGACCCAAGTCGACAGCGACCTCTCATTTGACACCCACGTTGCCAAAGTAGTTAGAAAAACATTCTACCTTGCACACCTCATCATGAAGGGATTCACATCCAGATCCAAGGATGTCATTGTACCCCTATACTCCTCCCTCATCAGACCCATGATTGAGTACAATGCCCCATTTGGTATGTACCTCACCCGGCATTTGCAACAGCTGGAGAGACCACAAAAGCACCTCACCAAGAGGATCAAGGGTCTCCAACATATGTCTTATTCTGCCAGACTAAAGAAACTTCAGCTATATTCAGTAGCATACCACCTGCTCAGAGGTGATCTCTGCCTGACATACAAGGCCATGTCCAATCAGGATCTGATGGACATGCTCCACCTCAATAAATCCAAATCCATCAGGACCACAAGAGCTAAAGACTTAAACCTCGGCACAAGTATGAATAGGACATGCTCGAGGGATAGATTCATAACCCAGAGGCTTCCCATTCTTTGGAACAAGATCCCAGTTTGTATTAGGCAGAGCCCCTCACTGACTCTCTTCAAGAGAAATCTTGATGAGTGGATGGGAGATCGTAAGTTTACCCCAGGGGTCACATCTGTGTCACTGCTAGACAGGGGCACAGTAAACTAATTCTATTATATAAGGGGACCTTCATTGTGTCACTACTAGACAGAGGCACAGTATTCTAAATTTATTCTGTACATTTTTGTACCATTTCATGGGGTGGCAAAAGCCACATTACTAAGGCTAGGCTTACAAATGCCCTAGGGCAGATAGCCTAGTACTAAACTATGAAACTATGAAACTATGAAGAAAAGTAGGTGTACCAATGAGATTTTTCATGTGCATTTATTGACATACAAGAATAAGGTTTGGTAGGCTAACTGTAACAGGAGACCTACTGTACATACAAATGAGGTTCCACAGACTTGGGCTCACACATAGCCTGGAGCTCTTCCCCCCAACACATACATGGGACACTCCACTGTAAGGCTGGATCTGATAATCACACACACACACACACACACACACACACACACACACACACACACACACACACACACACACACACACACACGCACTCACGCGCACACACACACACACACACACACACACACACACACACACACACACACACATGCGTGCGCGCACGTGTGCACACACACACACACACACACACACACACACACACACACACACACACACACACACACACACACACACACACACACACACACACACACACACACACACACACACACACACACACGCACACTAATGTCCCTGCATCTGGTAATGATGCCCCTCCACATTCCTGAGGAAGTGTCATGCACATTGAAAAGAATAGCTTGACTCACCTGTATAATGGCTAGATATGACTCAAAGAAAAACAAAAATATACCTCGGTATAGCTCTGTTGTACAAAAATAATGAAAATACTTGCTTTGAAAAGAAGAATATATATTGGCTGTATGGAAACACTTTGCAAACTCCAGAAAGCCTCTTTCTCATTGGTTCTATATGCAAACCAAAGACAGAGATAGAGACTTCATGGGACTTGTAACATTGTGGGGTATTGCCAGCTGTATCTGAAGAAGTGGGACAGTGCATGTGTGGCATATGCCAGCATGGCTGGCTGAAATTTTTCTAAATAATCTTATGTCATTTGACTGTCACATTAACTTGTACAGATGCTTGTATTAAAAATGTATTTGCAAAAGTTGCTTATGTTAAAAAATGTTGCACTAGAATCTTAACAGATTTCTGAATGTGAACTGCTCCAGAGTCAGGTGACTAGATGTTATTTCATTCCATAACCAGAAGGACTGACTGAAGGACAGAACTCTGGCAGCAGCAGATTGTTTCTTTTTGTTTTTCTTTGAAATCTGATATATATAAAATATATATGTCAGTTATCACAATTCAGCAGTAGTGTTCATTGCATAGTTCAGTGTGGGGAGTATCTCATCTTGCCTTATGTAAGTGAGCAACATTTCAGTAGTACATCTTGCCTTGCGATATTAATTGAGTTAACTAGGGACTGTTTCTCTTTAGTTTAGCTAAGAAAAGTACTGTGAGATTAGTTTAGTATTATTTCTTTTTCTCCATGTGAGATTGTATCCAACTGTGTTATTTTATATTTACTGTGACTGCAAATTCTCATGTTATTTTGTAACTAAACATTAAGTATTTTTCTGTTTTTTATTTTTTTATTATCCATTATTAAATATTTTTCTACCTTTTCATTGTGGCTGGTCTTTTAGTGAACGTTTTTAATATCTTGAGAGTGCCTGTGCTTATTTCAATGTCACTGTGCCCACTCCGAAAAGACTTACTGCTTCAATCACATTCTACCATTCATACCTGTATTAATTTGACACAATATAATTGGTTACCCCTTGTAAGAGCCTTAGAGTATTTGGCTGGTGGCAGCTACCCTGTAATCTGGAGAGAGAGGACACAGCAGGTGGATCTGTGTCAGCCTTTCCCAGGTGTGTGTGTGTGTGTGTGTGTGTGTGTGTGTGTGTGTGTGTGTGTGTGTGTGTGTGTGTGTGTGTGTGTGTGTGTGTGTATTTGAAATCAGATATTCAAGTGTATGTGTCACATACTTGGAATTGGGGCACAGTGCTTCAACGTGGGTCTTGTTTGGGATCTGGAGAGACAGAGAATCCAGTCCCAGTGGAGCATGTTCCCTTTGTGCTCTTGGGGGAAACTGTGTTGAATGCAGACAGCTGCATTTGAAATACTGTGTAAAACCATCCCTATTTTTAGGGACTGCCTCTCACCAGTATCAGCGGTGAGGATTGGGGGTCCTTGATTACTGGGTCTGGGTAAAGAGGGCGCATTGTCACATTTTATTGGTGTCAGAGCATTCGGATATTAATTGAACTTTAGTAGCCTGTAAGCAGTTGTCACTGAAGGCATGTGTACTCTCAACAGCCACAAGATAAACATTCAGAGTTTCAGTGTTGCAACAGTTTTGTTTATTTTTGTTAGCTTAGTCAGGGAAAGCAGGCAAAGATATCAACATAAGACAATAGCAAGCTGACAAAGAACTAGTTGGCCAAGGTGTGTGAAGGCAGAGGACTGCTGCATTCCAACCTGACAAAAAGATATTATTTCAGTCTTAATCACAGCTGCAGCACGGTCCAGCAGCCAGGGAGATAGCCAGTCAGGTGATGGGGATGTGCAGCCTTTGAAAACAGGACAGTTAACCTTTTTCCTCAGAGGACTTAAAAATACATCCTGAGGTCAGCATGAAAAGGAGATACTGACTCTTCAACAGGGTCATGGAAGTAATGGGGAAGGGAATAGCTGAACCGCAGAAGCAATAAAGGTCAGTAAGTTTCTTCCACAATTTAAAGGTGATGCTGATTTCGATATTTTATTCATATATATGAAAAGGTATGTAACAGTATCATGTTGACCCAAGACCTCTGGGTATGATTCCTGACCCCATTACTCCATGGTAAAGCTGGAAATGCTGTTTCTAAATTATCTGATGCTGACTGTTTAAATTATGAAAAAGTAAAACAATTCTTGCTAGAGTGTTTTAGGTTAACACCTGAAGCTTATAGAAAAAAAAAATCATGAGCATAGACATAAAGGAGATGAAAGTGTTTATGATGATATTGCTGAGTTAAGCACTTACTTTCATAGGTGGGTGAGTGGTTATCAGGTCACCACTTTTGAAAGTGTGGCAGACCTTTTGGTGAGGGAGCAAGTCCTTAGCAGTTTGTCTTAGGACATGAGAATCTGGTTGGCAGACCAAGAATTTAACATTGCACATGAGCTGGGGAGAAAAATGGATCTCTACTTAGTAAGCAGGGCATCAATCCATAAAAAAGGGGAAATCCAGTGCTGCACATGGGTATCCATGGTCGGCAGCCCAAATCACCACAATGGAGTCTACCAGTAACAGGGAAAGCAACTAGTTCAGGTACACAGACAAGATTAATGGTCAGATGTTTTAAATATAACCAGAGGGTCCATGTAGCATACAAATGTCCACTGAAGCAAGGTGGGGAACAAATGGTGAGGGAGCCAGTAAGTGGGAATAACTACCAGTCTGTGATAAGTTGTCTGGATACAACAGATGTACCAAACTATGGAGTTTGTATCCTATCTTAGTGGATGGAAGAAAGGCCACTGCTAAGAGAGACACAGCTTGCAGTGGTTAAAGAAGATCAGTACTTGCTTGGGCAGTCCACACCAGTCATAGCTTTAGGAGGGTCACCATTCCAAAGATCTTTGACCAAGGTTCAGCTTGACTGGGAGGGTAGAAAAGGGATCATTCAGGTAGTTATGTTTGAAGATATCCCTGTAGATGTCTTAATAGAGAATGTTTTTGACAATGTAGTACCTTGTGTGCATGCAGTTACACTCAGTCAGACTTGGACACAGGCAGGTAGGTCAGGTAGCCTGAGAGGACCCAGACAGATCCCATGCCTGATGCTGGGGATTGTGATGTGTTTATTTCAGAGAGGGAGATACCTTGTAACAGTGAGCCAGAAAGTGAACCACAGCTGCTGGTACGGGCTGATGTTCCCCTGGACAGGGTGACTGCAAGGGTAGAGGTGAGTGATAGTACCCAGGCTGATAGGGAGGCACCATTGTCAGAAGATAATAGGCTTCTTGTGGATGGAGAGCTGGGAAGGGTCATGAAAGTAGAGTTAAGACAGGCACAGCTTTTGGACCTTACCTTATGAAGCTTGAGGGAGGTAGATAAGGAGGCAGCTGATGCTCAACCAAAAGGGGAGTCCCTGAGGGAGGGCTAGAGGGTGAAGTAATATGGCAGTTGATAGAGCCCACAGCCTATCATGGCACCTCTAGCCATAGCCCATGACATTCAACTTGCAGATATCAAAGGGATACTGTATAGATAGTGGTCCCCTGAGGGAGAGCTAGAGGTTAAAGAAATATGACAGTTGGTAGTGCCCAGAGCCATAGCCCATCACATTACTTTTGCAGGTCATAGGGGTATAAAGCTTACCAAGAGCTGCATTATGCAGATTTTTTTGGCCTGGGATTGCTAGGGATATAAAAGGGTACTGTAGGACCTGTGAGCAGTGTCAAAAGGTAGGCAAGGAAGTGAACTAGGCCAAAACTTCATTGATGTCTTTGCCTGTGATTGAGGAGTCATTTCAGAGGGTGCATATGGCTATTGTGGGGCCTCTGAGTACCCCAAGTTCAACAGGGAGAAAGTATATCCTGGTGGTAATAGATTATGTTATCAGATACCCCGAGGCAGTGGCTCTGTCCTCCATTGAGGCACAGAAGGTGGCAAATGTTTTGTTGGAAATTTTCAGTAGGGTAGGTTTCCCCAAGAGAAATACTATCTGACAGAGGTGCTGATTTTGTGTCAGACCTGCTGGCCTGAAGACTTTCCCCTATCATCCGCAGACTAATGGTCTTGTGAAGAGGTTAAACTGTACACTAAAGGCCATGCAATAAACATTTGCAGACCAGTTTAGGAGAGAGTGGGACAAATATTTGCTCCATTTACCAGTCTAGACTATAGCAATATAAATGCAGATGGATTCTCAAGACAGGGTATAGGATAATGTGTTCCCAGACAGGCCCATTTCTCTTAAGCAACATTTTTCCATGGTCACTTGAAAAACTAGCTTGAGTCTTCAATGGGTGCAGAGAGATGTGACATTGTGGGGTATTTCCAACTGTTTCTGGAGAAGTGGGACAGTGTATATGTGGCATATGGCAGCATGGCAGGCTGAAGTTTTGCAAATAATCTTATGTCATTTGACTGTCAAATTAAGTTTACAGATGCTTGTATTAAAAATGTATTTGTAAAAGTTGCTTATGTTAAAAAAAATGCTGGAACAGAACCATAACAGAGTTCCAAATGGGACCTATGCCAGTCAGGTGACTAGATGTGATGCCATTCCATAACCAGCTGAAAGATGGAAATCTGGCAGCAGCAGTTTGTTTTTGTTTTTCTTTGGAATCTGATATAAAAGATCTATGTCAGTTATCACATTTCAGTGGTAATAGTTGTTCAGTAGTTGTTAGTTATACAGCTCAGTGTGTCGAGATCCCATCTTGCCTTATGGAAGTGAGCATCTCAGCTGTACATCTTGCCTTGCAATATTAAGTGAGTTAACTATGGACAGTTTCTCTTTGGTTTAGTTAGGAAAAGTACCATGAGAGTAGTTTAGTATTATTTGTTTTTCTGCATGTGAGATTCTATCCATCTGTGTTATTTTATATTTCCTGTGACAGAAAAGTCTGATGCTTATTATAACTAAATATTAAGTATTTTCCTGTTTTCTAATTTTTATTACCTATTAAATATGTTATACCTTTTTATTGTGGCTGTTGTTTTAGTGAATAATTTTTTAATATGTTGAGAGTATTTGTGTTTATTTCAGTGTCAATGTGGCCACTCCAAAAATCCTTACTGCTTCAGTCACACTCTACTATTCATGTCAATATTAATCTGACACAGTATAATTGGTTACCCCTTGTAAGATCCATAGAGTATTTGGCTGATGGAAACTACCCTGTAATCTGGAGAGAGGGGACACAGCTGGTAAAACTGTGTCATTCTTTCCCAGGTGTGTGTGTGTGTGTGTGTGTGTGTGTGTGTGTGTGTGTGTGTGTGTGTGTGTGTGTGTGTGTGTGTGTAAATTCAGGTATTTAAGTATGTGTGCCAGATACTTGGAACTGGGACACAGTGCTCCAAGAGACAGAGTCCAGTTCCAGTGGAGTGTGTTCCCTGTGTGCTCTTGGGGGGAAATGTGTTGAATGCAGAAATCTGCATTTGAAATACTGTGTAAATCTATTATTCCTGTTTTAGTGGTTGTCACTCACCAGTGTCAGTGGTGAGGGTTGAAGCTCCTTGATCACTGGCCTGGGATAAAGAGGGGCATATCGTTACAGGACTTATCACATGTCATAAAGAGGCAGCAGCCAAACAGTAATTTATAGGTGAGAGATGTGGGTAAGAGCAAGACAGTTTGTTTTTAATGTTTAAGCCACCCTACCAGCACCAGGCCCTTGGCAGCTGACTAAGTCACCTTGTGCTGGATACAGCCCTGCATGACTTGTATGCATCTGTATGAAATAAGTTGTAATATTTATTCTGTGGGTACTGTTTTTGTGAAACAAAGTTGAAACTCTACCCAATTTCAAAGGATGTTCCTGAATTTCTCTAATGTGTTTGGTATGTGTCTCCATAGCCGGCCTTAGGCATAGGCCAAATAGGTGGCCACCTAGGGCGCCGCTCTAGCAGGGGTGTTTTTCCAGTAATTATTTGGTGTAGGTATACCAGGATGGGGGCACCGGGTGGTGTGGTGGGGGGTGCCGTGGACCCCTTTTGCCTACAGCACCAGTTGACCTAAGACTGCTCCTGTATGTCTCATAAAATTTGTGGGGTTCTTGCAAATCATTGAGGATTACAGTCACTAAATAAGTGAGAGGCTAATTGTGAATGAAAGTAACCCACCCTTTTATTGTTTGCTCAGTTTAAACTCTGGCTTTACAGGACTACTGTGCATCTATATGAAATATGTTGGAACATCTATTCTCTGGCTATGGTTTGTGTAAAACAAAGTTAAAACTCTCTCAAATTTTACAGAGTATCCTTGTCTTTGCCTCCTATTTTGGTCTACATATATTAAATTTAAAGTTTTCTGGTAAATCTTTGAAGACTGTAGTCACTAAACAATAGCAGACATTTGAGCTGCAGGTTACAAATCTTTTAGAATGTCTACTAATACAAAAAGTATTATTTTAGCAACTGTCTAAATATGTAAAATATGTATACAAGCTGTCTCTGATTCTAGTCCTTTTCCCCTCAATATTGTTTGGTTTTGTCCATGAGTTTTTTTTTCAATAAGAGGTTAAAATTTGTTTTTTTTTTTTGTTATAGATAAGGTGTATATGACAAAGTGGCTGTAATTGCTGGGTGAAGATGGGACTGTTAGTGGATGAATTAAGCTTTCTTTCTGGCCATTTGCATAGTTAAACAACTGGCTTTGCAGGGCCAATGTGCATTTCAATGAAAAGGTTGAAACATGTCCACCTAATTTATGTGAAACAAAGTTGAAAATATATACCTTTCAACTGTTCCTAATTTTTCAGACTGCCCCTAATTTTTGTCTTGGATTTTTGGTATATTTTTCATAAAAGTTATGGTTTTCTGGCAGCTCACTGAGGATTGCAGTCACTAAATAAGAAAAGACATTTGCATTTCAGACTTCATAGCTTTCCAGAAATGCATGCTAATGCAACAACTGTTATTCTAGTAATGTTCTTAGTACATAGGAGCAATGTTTGAAATATGTTGCTTATTGTAGACATTTGCCACTCATTATTTGTGTTTATTTATTTATGTATTTATTTATTTGTTTTGTTACTGATTCTTATGCTGAGATTGATGGGTATTATTTTTATTAGAAGCAGATAAGGTGTACACAGCACAGTGGCTATAACTGCTGCATGAGGGTTTGGGCTGTCCATGGATGAAAGCAACTCACTTGGTCGTTTACCCAATTTAAATAGTCTTGGCTTTGCAGGACTAGTGTGCATGTATGTGAAATAAATTAGAATATTTGGATTACTGTGTGCTTATTTAAAATAAGCTCAAAGTACATTGCCCATAACTATTTTTTTATTTTCCCCACAATCAGATATCTGAGATGTGCACAGTTAACAATGGGACTACAATTTCTGGGTATTTGGGCTGTCTGTGGATGACAATGGCTGACACTGGTTGTCATAACCAGGTTAATTAAACATTACTCTGGCTTTGCATATACTGTAAAGCAATCTGAATACCACAGAGTGGTCATTTTGATTGCAATCAGACATCTGAGGTATGTACAGTCACGTGAGCTTAACTGATATGTATTACTGAGGCCATTTTTTTACAGTGATTAGAAATTTGAGGTGTATAAAGTCAAGTGTATTTAATTAATGGGTATGGATGGTTTACCATCAAAATGTTGAATGCTAAATGGTTGAAACTGAATTGGTTGAACACACTATATTGAATTATCAAAATGTTGAAATACAATTAGTCTAAACACATAATGTCAAAATTATCAAATTTGCCCATTTCTGCACTGAAGTGCGATCCCGGAGTTGATATATTTAAGTAGGGGGTGTGTGGGGGGTGCAGGGGTGCGTAGACCCCTACAAAATAGTAGAGTTGATCTCATTGCTTTTTCAATTAAATGATTGTAGACATTGTGATAATTCAATGTTTTGGGCTGGGATGTTATTTTTCGACCAAATGACTATTAGACATTATGGCATTCAACATTCTGATGGTAAACCGGTATGGATATTGTTGTATTGCAATGACAGCAGTTTGAATTGTGTTAAATCAGAAAGGTGAATTAAAAAGAAAATAAGATTTTATGTGTGGATTAAAAGTGTGTAGACATGTTTGCATGTGTGTCTGGAATTGTTTGTGAAAATCCATTACAATCATCTTTCATGTCAGCATAGCGACAGATGGACCTACCTGAAATAAGCACAAGACAAACTCAAACAACAAGCCATCGTAGTAGTATCCCAACATTAACAGGCTATATAATAAAAAAAAGAAAATGTAAACAATCAACCAAGGGTGCTAATCAAGCATACCAAAGTCAATTGTGAGATAAAAAATAGCCCCCCAGGCCAAGGAAAATCACAAGGCATTCTTCAGCTATTTCCATTACCTCAAAGGCAATACACAACAATGTGCCAAGCAAAATGTAAATAGAGTCAATGTGTTGGCTTAAACACTGGTGTCATTCAAAGGGGATCCAGTGTCTGTCTGCCTGGGATGACATGCTGGACAAGCCACGCTGCTTCGCAAGGGACGGCTTGCACCTGTCACCCCTGGGATTCCGGATATTGGCAAAGGCTCTTGCCACCCCCATAGTGCCTTTTTTAGGCAAGGCTCAAATTCTAAACCTACCACCCTAGAACACAAAAAAGGAAAAAAACTAAGGGTAATGCTGCTCAATGCCAGAAGTCTAAATCTCAAAATGCACGCACTTGAGGCCCTTCTCAGTATGGAGAACATTGATGTCTGTGCTGTGACAGAAACCTGGTTCAAGGCTCCTGAGAGCACCCCAGCGCTAACAGGTTTTACCTCATATCATGTGTTCCGGCCCCAAAATCCAGACAATACCAAGAAAGGAGGGGGGGGGTATCCATATTCATCAAGGACACCCACACCTCAAGACTGGTGGCAACGCATGATGCATCGGAGACCATCCAGGTGCAATTAACCATAGGCAAGACTGCTCTGCAAATTGTAGCATGTTACAGGCCACCCTCACAAACTCAGGAACCTCACATGGCCTTCCTGAAAACACTAGAGGGGATAAATGTATCACCAAACACCATCATACTAGGTGACT
Source organism: Protopterus annectens (assembly GCF_019279795.1). NCBI lineage: Eukaryota > Metazoa > Chordata > Ceratodontiformes > Protopteridae > Protopterus > Protopterus annectens. The sequence continues at coordinate 79,396,686 of NC_056745.1, read as the reverse complement.
TCAATTACCCTAATATAGACTGGGAACACTACTCAAGCCCAAACACCCTAGCCCAAAAGTTCCTGGAATTCATAAACTCAAATGCCATGGAACAACTAGTCACCATCCCACAAGAGGAGATAACATACTTGATCTCATCATCACGAACATGGGAGCACAATGTTCAACACCGGAAGTATACCCCTCACTGGTGAGATCAGATCACAAACTAATCTCGCTGGAGGTCCTCATCCCTCCCCCACCTGAAATAAAAAAGACCACAGTAAAGAACTTCTCAAAAGCCGACTTCACACTTATAAAGACTAGTGTGGTCTCCTTTAAGGCCCCCGAGCCGGGAAAACAGTAGTCAAGCCGCTGAATCACTTACAAATGCCTTCTACCAGCACCTGCAGGACTGCATGGATAAGGCAATCCCAAGCAAAACAAAGACTCTTTGTACCAAAGGCAAGCATCCAGTCTGGTGGACCCCAGCCATAAACAAACTCTACAACAAAAGGAGGAAGCTACTACAAGCTAGAGCAAAATCCTTAAAAGGTAAGACACCCTTGATCACTATAAGTAAAAAACTAAGAGCTCTCATAAAATCATCCAAAGCAAATTTCGAGAGAAAAATAGCTAAAGACTCAAAAGACAATCATAAGGCCTTCTTTAGCTATGTTAGAAACCTGGGAGGAAATTCCCAGATATGCTCAGAACTAGTTCAAAATGATGTGAAGATTACTGATCCTACAGACATTGCCAACATACTGGCTGACAGGTTCAGTGCAAACTTCTCCCCCCCCCCCAAAAGGAGAGATATCTATACCAAATGATTGCAGCCCCAAACATCTCCAGCCCAAGTGAGAACTGCTCTCTCCAAAGCAAAAAACACAGCATCCATGGGACCTGATGGTGTCCCCGGCTGTGTGCTCCACGAACCCAATGAGGAATTAAACCCACAGCTAGGACAGCTGTTTAATCAAAGTCTTACCTCTGGATACGTACCCAGGGAGTGGCGCACTGCAACTGTGGTCCCACTTCACAAAGGCGGTGCCTCCACCGACCCTGAAATTACCGGCCCATTAGCTTGACAAGCCTTATCTGCAAAGTCATGGAAAGGATCATAATGGACCTCATAAATAAAGACATAGGAATTTGCAGACTTTGGATCCAACCCAGTTTGGCTTTGTCAAAGGCAGATCATGCCTTTTAAACTTGGTCGACTTTTTCGAAACAGTCACCAAAGCCATTGATGAGGGAAAGGCAGTCCATACAGCCTACCTCGATCTGGCTAAGGCCTTCGATACAATACCCCACTCGGGTATCATTGAAAAACTCATCAGCTTAAATGTTAACCCATACATCACAAGATGGGTTGCAAACTGGCTGAGTGACAGAACCCACAGGGTCAGAGTTGCTGGTGCCATGTCAGACTCAAAGCCTGTCACAAGTGGTGTCCCACAGGGCTCAGTCCTGGGCCCACTCCTGTTTGGCATCTACTTTTCCGAAGTACAAGCAAACACAGGAGGGTTATGGCTGACAAAGTTTGCAGATGACTGCAAACTGGGCGCCATAGTAGAAAACACATCTGACACAGATATCCTTCAGAAGGGTCTCACAGAAACGGATAACTGGTGCCAGAGCCACGGCCTAAAGTTAAATGCCAAAAAATGCATAGTCATACCGTTCGGGAAAAACAAGGTTACACCTAGCTACCAAATAGGTGGCAATCCACTGAGCACAGAAGAAGTTATCAGGGACCTGGGGACCCAGGTTGATAGTAGTCTGTCATTCGACACCCATGTAGCTAAAGTAGTTAGGAAGACCTTCTACATTGCCCACCTTATCATGAAGGGATTCTCATCTAGATCAAGGGAGGTCATAGTCTCCCTTTACTCATCACTCATCAGACCAATGATTGAGTACAATGCCCCATTCAGAATGTATCTGACCCAACACTTGCAGCAGCTGGAGAGGCCACAAAGTTCCTCACCAAAAGGATAAAGGGTCTCAAAATCTGTCCTATGCTGCCCAACTGAAAGAACTCCAGCTCTATTCAGTCGCCACGCTTGCTCAGAGGTGACCTTTGCCTAACATACAAGGCCATGTCAAACCCAGATTTGATGAATATGCTTCACCTCAAAAAATCTAGATCCATCAGAGCCACAAGGGCAGGAGACTTAAACCTCGACACGGCTATTAATAGGACATGCTGGAGGGATAGATTCATCACCCAAAGACTCCCTATGCTGTGGAACAAAATCCCGGTACATGTGAGGCAGAGCACCTCGCTGGCCTTGTTCAAGAGAAATCTTGACCAATGGATGGGAGATCGCAGATATACCCCAGGGATTACCTCAGTGTCACTGCTCGACAGAGGCACAGCAAAATAATGGGTATAGTTCCCCATACTAAAGGGGTGGCGTAAGCCACAAAACGATGGGCTAGGCTTGTAAATGCCCTCGGGCAGATAGCCTAGTATGAACCTATGAACCTATGAATCTATGAGTCACCTATACTGAGCTGGAAGATACAGCAAATCTACTCAATGAAAAATATGTCTCCAATTTCACCATCTCTACCTCCAAGACACCCCTCAGGAAATACCCTCAACCATAACTCCCTAACTATCGCTATGGAATAGATTCTCAATGCACTCTTCAAGACCAAGAACTCCGCATCTTTGGACTCTGCTAATATCCAGGATAATTCCTGAATAGCATGAGACATCATCTATTAGGACCACTAGAATCATTATTTAATCACAGACTTCATGGCAAGTGAATGGAGAACTGCACCTGTCATCCCTCTATACAAGGGGAGGCCATCTACAGACTTGGGTAACTACAGACCTTTAAGTTTGACTACACTCATGTGCTAAGCTATGGAAAGAATTATTATAGAAGCTGTCAAACATTGGACCCAACCCAATATGGTTTCATCAAGGGTAATTCATGAATACTTAACCTGGTGAATTTCCTCAAGAAGGTCATCACAGCAATGTATGAGGATAGAACGGTGCATACTGCCTACCTTGACTTGGCCAAAGTTTTGGCACAATACCCCACTCAGGAATTGTAGACAAACTCATGAAATTAAGAATAAACCACTATGACATCCACTGGATAGCCAGCCGATTCAAAGACAAGACCCATGAAGTTAGAATATGAAAGTCTGCATCTACAAGAAGGCCAGTTGCTGTCAGAGTTCCTCAAGGCTCAGTGCTAGAGCCACTCTTTTTTGGCATCAAGTTCTCTAAAGTTAAGGTCAACATCTGGACCTCTGGCTGACCAAATTTATAGACAATTGCAAATTAGGAGCAGTCATAGATTTCCCCAAAAACACAAATATCCTCCAAGAATTCCTGATACAGACAAATAACAGGTTCCAGGACAGCTACAGTCAATGTCAAGAAATGCATAATAGTAGCCTTTTGGAAGATGGCTACCCCTGGAAACTAGCACATTGATAAAACATCTCTAAGAGTAGATCCAGTAGTCAGGGACTTGAAAACACATGCAAACAATAACTGGACATTTGACCACCTTGTGTATGGTAGTAAGGAAATCAATTTATAAGCAAGGGTATGGTATCTAGGTCCACAGATGTCATTGTTCTGCTGTACTCGGCCCTCACCAGACCAGTCATTGAGTGTAAAAGTTACCTTCAGTATGTACCAAAGCAAGCATAAGCAACAACTGGAGCATCCACAGAGGTTCATCACAGAAAGAATATGGCATAAACAACATGTCCTACACTGACTGTCTCAAAGCCCTATATCTGTACTTGGTCTCTTACAGACTGCTGAGAGGCAGTCTATGCTTGGGCAATAAAAAAATCCTCCTATTCCCACTCTGATAAAATTGCTGCACATCTACCAAAAAAAAAAAAAAAAAGCATCAAAATAACCCGATTCAAATATTACTGGGACTAGGGGAGGGGGAGCCTGAAATGTACCCCTGCTCTAGCACCTATGTCTTTATCAGATATGGGCAGCTTGTAAATGCTTGATCACACATATCTGTCCTTACATACCCCTTAAAATAATCACAGGGTATCAAAACCTGACAGCTACATCTGGGAAGCATGGACAAGCTTAAAAAGGCCCCCTAGGGTCATCAGCCTAGTAATCACCTATGAACCTATGAATTTTACCTGTGTATGACAATACTGGGATACAGCGAACACCACATGTTTCTGCTCATGTAAGCCAATAACCCTTAGTAAAAGTAAGCGAGTATCCATGGGTGATTGGGTAATATGCTAATTGTAACTGCTCAGTTCCTTGCATTTTACCAGTATGACAGAGTCTTTTACAATAGTATAAAGATACTTGCTAAACCATACTGCTTAAGAGCAGTGGGTTACAGTTAACTTGTGTACACAGAAATTGCATTAATAATATGTGTGAAACAACTCGGTTATACATTGCATTATACTGTATAACATGCTATCCAGATTACCACATGTTAGTAGGTAGCAGCAGTATGTGCAATTGGTTATGCACATTCTGCAATGTATTCTGTCTCCAATATTCAAGGCATTCCAAAAAAGCCCAGATATAACTCCGGTCATCTCTCATTCTAGTAATATATCTTTATTGTACACATTTATCTGCATGCTTTTTTTTTTTTTTTGTAAATTGATGGTTCTGTGGGATGCAATTACACCTGAGAAAGTGCGATTCTCCTGAGCTTTCATGTTCATGATACCCCCCCCACGCACGCACACACACACACTAAATGGATGCATGAATGTGCTCTACCTGGCTTTTAAAAAAATATACAGCAATTGCCCTCTCATCCTTTTGGTTGGTTAACTTAGCACTACTGCTGTTTGCTGCAAAGTGAAAGTGAAAGACAGACGCTACAGTTGGCTGGTGCTGTGGCAACAGTGTAACACACTTTCCATTTACCTACTATCCTCTTTTTTAGAGCCAGTACTTAACTATAACTTTCAGTGATTTAACAGAAAAGTCAAACATCTGACATGGAAAAGGGCAGAAATGTAACAGGAAAATGAGGGACTGCTGAGAGCACTCCCTCTCAATTGTCTGGCATTTGGCAGAAAATAATACGAGTCTATGAATTTCTGTGCACCCCCTATAAATTACAGTTTTTAGAGCTTGACCCCTCATCTGCTGTCTCTTCAGATTAGCAGGATAGGTGGAACCATATGACAGTAGTGGAGATGTGACTGCAATCAGAACTGCAACTGTGTCTGCATCTATGATTTTATATCCTGTATGCAAAGAGTGCAAGGAAATGCTCAACACTTACTGTTTTCCTGTTCATAAAAAGGGGGGATATAGCACTAATACCAAAATCTGTTGTCTTCTTGACTTTGGGAAAAGTGATGAGAAGCAATTTATTTCGCCTGTACATCTGGACTCATAGTGTCATCATGGCTGCTGATGATTATTCACCCATTCATTAGACAGGCAAGTAAATCCACTGGATCTTTTTATTTTTCCTGTCATGATACATCTCTGTAGCATACCATGAAAAGCGATGGAAATTAAAAATACATCAGGCTTTGTGCCCACTGAATGGTGCACAGCAACAGTTATCCCACTCCACAAAGGGGGAGCCACCACTGATCCTGGGAACTATTGCCCTATTAGCCTGACGAGCCTGGTCTGCAAGGCCATGGAACATATCATCATGGAACTCATAAACAAAGACATTGGTAACCTCCAAACTCTGGATTCCACCCAGTTTGGGTTTGTAAAAGGCAGATCGTGCCTCCTGAACCTGATTGACATCTTTGAGGCAGTCACCAAAGCCGTAGATGAGGGTAAGGTGGTTCACACAGCCTTTCTTGACCTCGCCAAGGCTTTCAACACCATCCTCCATTCTGGAATTATAGATAAACTCACTAAATTAGGTATAAATCCCTACATTACAAGATGGGTTGCCAACTGGTTCACTGACAGAACCCATACTGTAAAAGTTGCAGACTCCAAATCTGACCTCAAACCAGTGACAAGTGGAGTACCACAGGGTTCAGTTCTGGGACCTCTCTTGTTTGGTATCTACTTCTCTGAATTTCCAGCTAACACAGAAGGCCTCTGGCTAATGAAGTTTGCAGATAACTGCAAACTAGGAGCCATAGTCAAGTCCCCAAATGATGTGGACATTCAACAGAAGGGCCTCACTGAGACAGATGCCTGGTGTCAGAGCCATGGCCTCAAGCTCAATGCCAAAAAGTGCAGTGTCATCCCCTTTGGTAAAAACTCTGTACCCATAAACTACCACATAGGCAGCAATCTACTTAACACCAAATGTGTGATAAGAGACTTTGGGACCCAGTTGGACAGTAGTCTCTCCTTTGATAGTCACATCATCACAGTAGTCAGGAAGTCCTTCTATGTGGCACACCTCATCTTAAAAGAGTTCTCATCCAGGAAAAAAGAGATCATTGTTCCCCTCTACTCGACACTCATTAGACCCATTATAGAGTACAACGCCCCTTTTGGAATGTACCCCACAAGACATATGCAGCAGCTGGAAAGGCCACAGAAGTACCTCACAAACTACTGGCCTCAAACAAATGCCCTACACTGACCGTCTAAAAAAATCCAGCTTTACTTCATAGCATATCGCCTACTCTGAGGTGATCTCTGCCTAACATATAAAGCTATGTCAAACCCAGAGGTGTTGGACATGCTACACCTAAAGAAATCCCAATCCCCTGAGCTACATGCTCTAGGGACCTAAACCTTGTCACCACAATAAACAGGACATGCTGGAGGGACAGATTCCTGTCCCAGAGACTTCCCATACTCTGGAACAGGCTACCCATCTCTGTCAAGCAAAGTTCTTCATTAGCAATCTTCAAGAAAAATCTTGATGAGTGGAAGGGAAATAGGAAATGCACCCCGGGGATCACTTCTGTGTCTGCTCGACAGTGGCACAGGAAAATAACTTTCTTGGGTGGCGTAAGCCAGGGAACCTTGTTGGCTAGATTTACATGGGCCCTTGGGCCGATAGCCTAGTACCTACCTATGAACCTATGAACATAGATATTTTATTACTTTATTTTAGGTCCTAGTTATAGTTGAAGAGTTTATTTAATTCCTTAATAAAATAAATGAAATAAATTAATAAAGATAAACAATGACCATGAACCCTACAAACCATGTGTTTTCTTCATTTTTGACGATGTTGACTAGGGTAATAATCTCACAAATAGTGATATGATTTTAATAATTGTATTTTAAGGGAGTGGAATAGCTTATGTCTTTTATTTGAAGTAGTTGTTACTTTTGGCAACTTTCCCCAACTGCTTTGGTCCATATCAAGTGGAAATTTGCAGAAATTAGCACTTGAACAGATGCCTTTCTTTTTCCAATATCTTTGCAGGGTTTGTGTATGTTCAACGGTGCCGGAACCATAGGGCAAGGAGGAGGAGGAGAGGGAGTGCCCCCCCCCCAACTTTTGCATTATGAGCAGCTCACCTTGCATTAAAAAAAAAAAAAAAGAGAGACACTAAATACCTTCTTCTCCATATTCATGGCTCAGTTGTATAGTTGCTTGTTTGCCCTCCCGCATTACTGTTCATGGTTAGCTCTTTAAAAAAATCCATGCTTTATAAAGGTCATTTTCGTGGTTGTTTGTCCTTTCCCACACTGGTAAGTAGTATCGGATTCTCTATGATTTTAGCTTTCAGCCTACTGATTTTTCTTGCAGCAATACTCTCATGAGCTAGCAAAATTCTGTTGTCTTTATTCTGTATTTTTTATCAGTTTTGCTGTTTTAAGTGTCTATAGAGCTGAAAGGTCAAGCTTTATAGCTACTGGTATGAGGTGAACTGAAGGTTGATAGTTTTCCTCAACCATTGTTGGAAAGCATATGATACTGTTCAGAATTCAGAACACATGAACTTAAAATGAATGTGTAGTTTAAATGTGTGCCACTCATAAAATATTGCCTCTCTGTATCTGAGGTTCTAATTAATGGCCTAACCACAAAGTGCTTGGATCTGAACAAGTGGGCCACTTTATCTTTTGGGAGTGAAATGTAGCATTGTTGTATATAGAAGGACATTTGGGGAAACAGTACAGGAACATGGATATATAAGAATTGCTTAAGGGATTATATAGCCAGTGGGGGGAGGGGGGGGGTTGATGCTGATATGTGTGTGTGTGTGTGTGTGTGTGTGTGTGTGTGTGTGTGTGTGTGTGTGTGTGTGTGTGTGTGTGTGTGTGTGTGTGTGTGTGTGTGTGTGTGTTTCTTTGGGCAGCCTTTGCCTTTTTACATTAACTGTAAATGACCCTGGTCTATGAATTTTTTACATGGGGAGGATCTGAGGATCAAGTAACAGGAGACCTTGAAAAAATCAGTTTGCCTCCCCTTTTTCTGTAGGCATTAATGATTTGGACATAAATGTACTTGTGGGGCACATTAGGGTGCATGACGTCTTACTTGTGTGACCGTTCTGAAAGTTGAAAAGGAAATGAAGATCATGAAGCATGTTAAACTATCAACTTGATCTGTCAGGATCTGATGAGGGGGTACAGTGCATTGGCTCTGAACAGGTATATGTTTAGTAATATGAATGACATTGTTTCTATGTTATTTCTGTGCATAAATGTAGGATATGTACTGCCGTTACCAATGTACTTTTACAGCCTGACTGAGCTTGAATTTGGTTATCGATCAATGTCCAATGGTAAACTAAACTAGCAATTACTAAAAACGTGTCATAGTCAAACCTAGCGGTTGACAGTAACATTACCCTACTTGACATTAGTTTTGAATGGAGTTGCATCCCCAACAACATATGCATGCCTCTAAAGAATGACTGTATAAAGTCAGCTGCAGTAACAGCAATGTTACTTTCTCTTAAAAAGAACAATATTGAGTAGTACAAAAGGTAAATTTTCATCCCGACTAGCGAGTCAATGTTACCGTAGGCTGATAATGTAACAGATGCACTGATTTTGTTTAAGAAAAAAAAAGTCACTCAGATAACTGTTTCAGCTGGTTGCATCTGTTGGCTGTACTTTGTAGAAGTTGAGAAACTTCCCTGCCTACTTCTTGGAGACAGGTAACAAGTTGTAGTGGGAAGATATTTCCCACTCGTAGTTTGAATGGAGATATTGCACAGAAGTTTAGGTGTTATCTGCAGTCACCTGCTTCGAAGAGATCCAGTGCCTTGGTTTCCTATAACTTAGTAGAGAGTTTCCACAGTGACTAAATCTGGTGCTCATTTCAAGTTGCTGCTGTCAGCTACACTCCATTTGGAAAAGGGTGGGGATATAGTTAGAAGGATGAAATAAATGCTTCTGGATATACATGGAGATCTGTGAAAATATGTTTACAGAAGGAATTGGCTTATGCCTTTGTCAGAATACAGACTGAATATCACTGTGTGTGTAATGTACTTAATAAGAATGCAGTTAACTCTGAATAGTAAGTTATTGACAGAGTGAACTGCTTTGCAAATGCATAGAAAGCACTTTTGACTGGTAGAGGGATAAGAGTGTAGTTATGATAACAGTGAAATTGTGTGTTATGCCAAAACTTTTGGATATACTAGAAGAGTGGATGTGAGAGGGGGTCTTTCTCTTTCCACTAGCCCTAGGATAGGCTTTCTGTTTAACTGCAATACCACCAATTTGTAGAGGACTGGAATGTTTATGTCATCAGAAAAGCCTTTTACTTGGTTCATAAGTAAAGGGATTGCATCCATAAAAATGGAGGTTATTACCTGTCTATACTCCTCCCTCATTAGACCAATACTTGAGTATAACCCACTGTTTGGTATATACCTCTCCAAACATCTGCACCAACTGGAAAGGAGACAGAAATACCACTCAAAGAGACTCCATGGCCTCCAACAACTGTCCTATGAGGACAGGCTCAAATCACTATCACTCTACTCAGTATTATACAGATTGCTCAGAGCTCATCTGTGTCTTGCCTACAAGGCAACTTTGGATCCTGCCCTACTAGATGTGCTCCATATCAGTAAGTCTAACTCCTCATGTATACCTGCTTGAAAGGCCTGAATCTAATATGCAACATCAACAAAACCTGCTGGAGAGAGAGGTTTGTCTCCCAGAGGCTGCCCCATCTCTGGAACAGACTTCCCATACATATCAAACAGAGTACTTCACTGACCCTCTTCAAGCATGACCCAGAGTGGATGGGAAACCCCAAATTTACCCCAGGGGTTCCACCTGTGTCCCTCAAAGACAGGGGTGACAGGTTGCTGACTTAGGTTTCTTTTTGGGGATAAATGCTTGGCTAGGCTTGTAAGGGCCCCAGGGCCATTAGCCTAGTAACCTCCTATGATCCTATGATTGTGAACCTGATCGCCTGGTTCTGCACTGCTCTAACTGACTGAAGGAAAATGTGTAAACCATCCACCACACCACATATCGCATCGGAAAGCAAGTTGTTAGTAGTTAAATGTTCATTCTTTGCTTTTTATAGTTTCAGTTGTCGAGTAATCACACACATAAAAGTTGTTTTTGCCTATTGAATTTTTCATTTATAAAACATATGTGACATGTTAATCATGCTCTGACTTAGGAATGGAGTCCATGCCCTTCATCGTATTAGAAACCCAAAAGACTTAGAGAAATTAAAAAATAGAAAGTAAAGCTAATTCTGGGGATGTTGCTGATGCTGAGAACAGCACTCTCTGCAAACAAACACTGAAGCAATATTAATTTCATGAGCTTTAATTGTTTCCTGACTCAGGAATGGGGGTCACAGCATTTGGAGAAATAAGAGAGCAGTTGTACTTAATAAATGACATTCCGAATGATGAAAGTGTCAGTGGGTGTTAAATGTAATAGCTGCAAGAAATGAATGACTGCTGTGCAGTTTTGTAACACGAAAATAACAGAGTATATGTTTGAAGATAAATTAAACATAGCACACTTTAGATGACAGCCTAAAATAAATAAGTTGATTTGTCTACATTCATTTTAATTGAAAATGCAACAGTAGGTGTGATTATCTGCTGCATTTCTTGAGGGAAGCACAGCCTTCCATAATCACAGAGAAGAAAATCATTCCACATACCCCATATTCCTAATTGTATCCTTGTTCTGCTGTGTTATATTTTGATGCAACAAAACAGGAAAATTGTTTCCTGTTGTTGAGCTTTTGGTGCTTTGGCACTGCCTTATTTGCACAGTGTACGTTTATTTGTGGTCACAGGAATCAGGGATGAGGGAGAAGGTGAGTTAATGTTTGTTGTCCCCCAGCTGGCTTTTCTTCCATTTTCTATGTGCTTTTAGTGTTATAAATAAAGATTGGAGATGTGGGTGCTTGCCTACTCATTGTGATAGTATGGGAGGACTTGTCCACATGCAAAAAAAAATGTTTTGCATGTTGTGAAAACCTGGGAGGGTCACTGTTTTGATGTTAAAACCTCCCAAAGCTTAGTTTAGAATAATTACTTGTTGATTAAATGACACGATTATTAATAATGAATCCAAGCCTGTCCCAAATGTAACCATAACCCTGTCACTAAACCAAACTCTTATTTCAATATCAACCCTAAAAATAACTAACTACATTAAGAAATAAAACCCCTCAAATAAAACTACAACTCTTACTCTAATCTCATTGACTTATGAGTACTATAGGAACCACATCTAACTAAACATCATTTAATTCAGCATAGCAAACATAAAACATTCTAATTAGTTCAATATTCACTCAAATTCAATTCATTCACGCAACCTGAAATGTGCAGAGAAATTGTGGAGACTTTTTTTTATTTTGTGCAGCCATCGTGTTAATTACAGGGTTTTAAATATTATAAAAAAATCAAATAAGGCATGCAAACATTCTAGAGTTTCTGGTATAGCTGTGTAAACTGTGTATGAGACTTCCAACTTTAACAAATATCTTTTTGATGTGTTGACACATTTGTATGTAGCTTAAGTTGTGGTAACTCACAAAATAAATAGTTTTCAAAGGAAATTGTAACAGCTGAGCATGTGTTCAGCATAAAGTGAATGGGAAGTCAGCATAGGCACTATAATTACAGCAAGACATGGTGAAATGTTCTTTTAGGAGACAGATGATTTATTCTGAGAGACAAACATGTTTTAGGTGGGGCAGACTGTCACACAAAGCTGATATGTGCTGCTGTAAATAAAAAGACTGCAGAATGTGTTATAAAAATGAACCATTTTGAGACAATCTGCAAATGGATGATACACAGGAACAGTGTCAATTGTGATGGTCAAAGGCTAAATTACTGCCTATGATTGTCCCTTAGTCCCCGAGTACTGGGTCAACTCTAACAGGTGTGTCAATATGATAGTTACAAGGGGTGGATGACTTCCCAAAGGATGTTATTACGCATTTCTTGGCATTTAGTGTTTATCCAGGGCTCTGACATTGGTTGTTTGTCTTTGTCAGCCCTTCCTGAAGTACACTTATGTTGGTGTGGGTTTCAATGACTGCTCCTAATTTGCAATTATCTACAAATTTAGTCAGCCAGAGACCATTGACGGTGGCCTTGATTTCAGAGAAGTGAATGCCAAAATGGAGTGGTCCAAGGATCAGTCCCTGAGGTCTCCACTTGTGACTGGCCTCTTTGTAATGGTGGGCTCTCCAATTCTAACTTCCTGGGTCCTGTCTGTCAGCCAGTTAGCTATCCACTGGGTGACATATGGGTTTGTACCTAACCTCTTGAATTTGTCACCAATTCCATAGTGGGGTATTGTTTCCAATGCCTTGGCCAGGTCAAGGTAGGCAGTGTGAACAATTTTGCCCTTACTCATTGCTTTGGTGAGCTTTTCAAAGAACTCCACCACTTGAGTTGACATAACTTAATCTTGATGAAACCAAACTGGGTTGAGTCCAGTGTCTGGAGGTTTACTATATCATTACTGATCATTTCCATGATAATTCTTTCCATGGCTTTGCATATGAGACCAGTGAGACTTATGGGTCTGTAGTTTCCAGGGTCTGTAGATTGCCCAGCTTTGTGCAGAGGGATGACTGTTGCTGTTTTCCTTTCATGAGGCACGGAGCCTGTTTGGAGGCTATAGTTAAATATCCATTCCAGAGGGCAGATCATGTTTCATGCTATTCAGAAGGCATCCTGGGATATTGTCTGGGCCCACTGATGCAGTGTTCTTGGCCTTAGAGAGAGTATTAAGGACCTGTTCCCTATTGAGAGCAGGAAGAGTTATATTTGATATTTCCTGAGGGAAGGTTGAGGGGTAGAGAAGGGTAAAGCAGCAACTGAATTTGGTGACCTGTAGGCTTGCTATATCTTCTGTCTCAGTATAGGTAGCTCCATTTACAATGAGCTCTGCACTCAATTGCGTATTGCCTTTGAGGGTAACTTAAGCTTTAGCTGTTTCAGTGGAGAGCCACTAATTTTAAAAGAGCAAGATATAGTACTGTTTGACTTGCTGCAAATTGTATTTAAATAGCTTCACTTGGGTATAATGTTTTAAACAGTTTTACTTAGGTACAACGTTTGACTTACTGTAAATTGTAAATAGCGTGTATACAACTACTGATTTCTTTCAATATACCAAATCATCCTTGCTACATTAATTTATTTCACACCATACTACAGTCCCTGTTTTGTAGCCAACATTTTCATACAGTTTTGTAGTGTTTAGTTTCTTTATGCCTTATATACTCTTTGGTTTGTTATGATATTTCATTCCTCCACACGGTCGAGTGGCGTTCAAAAGACATACTTGAATGGGCGTGCCTTCTTTGAAGGTTGGGCATCGAGCTGGCACCTCGGCACCGTAAAAATCTACTGCCAATCATCAGCGGACCGGAGTTCCGCTGTGGTGACCCCTAACCGGGAAAAGCCGAAAGAAGAACATTGTCTACCATTCTGTTACACTGTGTGAGCTCAGGTCATGGTTAAAGAGTTGTTTGAACCACTCCCCTTACCTATTTAGCAAAGAATAAATAAGTATACCCTAAAGTGCTTTTTGGGTAGCTTGTTGCTGCTATAGTTTAATTGTGCTATAGTAAGATTTAGTCAGGATGCATGGCATGGAAAAGGTAGGTGCAGATTCATAAACACATTCATTGAACACTATTTTAATAAGATGTCACTTTGCACTGAAAATGCTGCTCCATTTCCTATATAGAATTTGATTGCCCATCATTTCCATTATGCTCATCACTGCTTTCCTTTAGTGCTGTGAAGTCTGTGTGACAGCATCAGTGTTGAACTTCTGAGACGATGCAATGCAATGTTGTGATAATGCCAGCTGTATAATCCAACAGCATCAGTGTTGAACTTCTGAGATGATGCAATGCAATGTTGTGATAATGCCAGCTGTATAATCCAACAGCATCAGTGTTGAACTTCTGAGACGATGCAATGCAATGTTGTGATAATGCCAGCTGTATAATCCAACAGCATCAGTGTTGAACTTCTGAGACGATGCAATGCAATGTTGTGATAATGCCAGCTGTATAATCCAACAGCATCAGTGTTGAACTTCTGAGATGATGCAATGCAATGTTGTGATAATGCCAGCTGTATAATCCAACAGCATCAGTGTTGAACTTCTGAGATGATGCAATGCAATGTTGTGATAATGCCAGCTGTATAATCCAACAGCATCAGTGTTGAACTTCTGAGATGATGCAATGCAATGTTGTGATAATGCCAGCTGTATAATCCAACAGCATCAGTGTCGAACTTCTGAGATGATGCAATGCAATGTTGTGATAATGCCAGCTGTATAATCCAACAGCATCAGTGTCGAACTTCTGAGATGATGCAATGCAATGTTGTGATAATGCCAGCTGTATAATCCAACAGCATCAGTGTCGAACTTCTGAGATGATGCAATGCAATGTTGTGATAATGCCAGCTGTATAATCCAACAGCATCAGTGTCGAACTTCTGAGATGATGCAATGCAATGTTGTGATAATGCCAGCTGTATAATCCAACAGCATCAGTGTTGAACTTCTGAGATGATGCAATGCAATGTTGTGATAATGCCAGCTGTATAATCCAACAGCATCAGTGTTGAACTTCTGAGATGATGCAATGCAATGTTGTGATAATGCCAGCGGTATAATCCAACAGCATCAGTGTTGAACTTCTGAGATGATGCAATGCAATGTTGTGATAATGCCAGCGGTATAATCCAACAGCATCAGTGTTGAACTTCTGAGATGATGCAATGCAATGTTGTGATAATGCCAGCTGTATAATCCAACAGCATCAGTGTTGAACTTCTGAGATGATGCAATGCAATGTTGTGATAATGCCAGCTGTATAATCCAACAGCATCAGTGTTGAACTTCTGAGATGATGCAATGCAATGTTGTGATAATGCCAGCTGTATAATCCAACAGCATCAGTGTTGAACTTCTGAGATGATGCAATGCAATGTTGTGATAATGCCAGCTGTATAATCCAACAGCATCAGTGTTGAACTTCTGAGATGATGCAATGCAATGTTGTGATAATGCCAGCTGTATAATCCAACAGCATCAGTGTTGAACTTCTGAGATGATGCAATGCAATGTTGTGATAATGCCAGCTGTATAATCCAACAGCATCAGTGTTGAACTTCTGAGGCGATGCAATGCAATGTTGTGATAATGCCAGCTGTATAATCCAACAGCATCAGTGTTGAACTTCTGAGGCGATGCAATGCAATGTTGTGATAATGCCAGCTGTATAATCCAACAGCATCAGTGTTGAACTTCTGAGACGATGCAATGCAATGTTGTGATAATGCCAGCTGTATAATCCAACAGCATCAGTGTTGAACTTCTGAGACGATGCAATGCAATGTTGTGATAATGCCAGCTGTATAATCCAACAGCATCAGTGTTGAACTTCTGACATGATGCAATGCAATGTTGTGATAATGCCAGCTGTATAATCCAACAGCATCAGTGTTGAACTTCTGACATGATGCAATGCAATGTTGTGATAATGCCAGCTGTATAATCCAACAGCATCAGTGTTGAACTTCTGACATGATGCAATGCAATGTTGTGATAATGCCAGCTGTATAATCCAACAGCATCAGTGTTGAACTTCTGAGACGATGCAATGCAATGTTGTGATAATGCCAGCTGTATAATCCAACAGCATCAGTGTTGAACTTCTGACATGATGCAATGCAATGTTGTGATAATGCCAGCTGTATAATCCAACAGCATCAGTGTTGAACTTCTGAGATGATGCAATGCAATGTTGTGATAATGCCAGCTGTATAATCCAACAGCATCAGTGTTGAACTTCTGAGATGATGCAATGCGATGTTGTGATAATGCCAGCTGTATAATCCAACAGCATCAGTGTTGAACTTCTGAGATGATGCAATGCGATGTTGTGATAATGCCAGCTGTATAATCCAACAGCATCAGTGTTGAACTTCTGAGATGATGCAATGCAATGTTGTGATAATGCCAGCTGTATAATCCAACAGCATCAGTGTTGAACTTCTGAGATGATGCAATGCAATGTTGTGATAATGCCAGCTGTATAATCCAACAGCATCAGTGTTGAACTTCTGAGAGGATGCAATGCAATGTTGTGATAACGCCAGCTGTATAATCCAACAGCATCAGTGTTGAACTTCTGAGATGATGCAATGCAATGTTGTGATAATGCCAGCTGTATAATCCAACAGCATCAGTGTTGAACTTCTGAGATGATGCAATGCAATGTTGTGATAATGCCAGCTGTATAATCCAACAGCATCAGTGTTGAACTTCTGAGATGATGCAATGCAATGTTGTGATAATGCCAGCTGTATAATCCAACAGCATCAGTGTTGAACTTCTGAGAGGATGCAATGCAATGTTGTGATAATGCCAGCTGTATAATCCAACAGCATCAGTGTTGAACTTCTGAGATGATGCAATGCAATGTTGTGATAATGCCAGCTGTATAATCCAACAGCATCAGTGTTGAACTTCTGAGACGATGCAATGCAATGTTGTGATAATGCCAGCTGTATAATCCAACAGCATCAGTGTTGAACTTCTGAGACGATGCAATGCAATGTTGTGATAATGCCAGCTGTATAATCCAACAGCATCAGTGTTGAACTTCTGAGACGATGCAATGCAATGTTGTGATAATGCCAGCTGTATAATCCAACAGCATCAGTGTTGAACTTCTGAGATGATGCAATGCAATGTTGTGATAATGCCAGCTGTATAATCCAACAGCATCATTGTTGAACTTCTGAGATGATGCAATGCAATGTTGTGATAATGCCAGCTGTATAATCCAACAGCATCAGTGTTGAACTTCTGAGATGATGCAATGCAATGTTGTGATAATGCCAGCTGTATAATCCAACAGCATCAGTGTTGAACTTCTGAGATGATGCAATGCAATGTTGTGATAATGCCAGCTGTATAATCCAACAGCATCAGTGTTGAACTTCTGAGATGATGCAATGCAATGTTGTGATAATGCCAGCTGTATAATCCAACAGCATCAGTGTTGAACTTCTGAGATGATGCAATGCAATGTTTTGATAATGCCAGCTGTATAATCCAACAGCATCAGTGTTGAACTTCTGAGATGATGCAATGCAATGTTGTGATAATGCCAGCTGTATAATCCAACAGCATCAGTGTTGAACTTCTGAGATGATGCAATGCAATGTTGTGATAATGCCAGCTGTATAATCCAACAGCATCAGTGTTGAACTTCTGAGATGATGCAATGCAATGTTGTGATAATGCCAGCTGTATAATCCAACAGCATCAGTGTTGAACTTCTGAGATGATGCAATGCAATGTTGTGATAATGCCAGCTGTATAATCCAACAGCATCAGTGTTGAACTTCTGAGATGATGCAATGCAATGTTGTGATAATGCCAGCTGTATAATCCAACAGCATCAGTGTTGAACTTCTGAGATGATGCAATGCAATGTTGTGATAATGCCAGCTGTATAATCCAACAGCATCAGTGTTGAACTTCTGAGATGATGCAATGCAATGTTGTGATAATGCCAGCTGTATAATCCAACAGCATCAGTGTTGAACTTCTGAGATGATGCAATGCAATGTTGTGATAATGCCAGCTGTATAATCCAACAGCATCAGTGTTGAACTTCTGAGATGATGCAATGCAATGTTGTGATAATGCCAGCTGTATAATCCAACAGCATCAGTGTTGAACTTCTGAGATGATGCAATGCAATGTTGTGATAATGCCAGCTGTATAATCCAACAGCATCAGTGTTGAACTTCTGAGATGATGCAATGCAATGTTGTGATAATGCCAGCTGTATAATCCAACAGCATCAGTGTTGAACTTCTGAGATGATGCAATGCAATGTTGTGATAATGCCAGCTGTATAATCCAACAGCATCAGTGTTGAACTTCTGAGATGATGCAATGCAATGTTGTGATAATGCCAGCTGTATAATCCAACAGCATCAGTGTTGAACTTCTGAGATGATGCAATGCAATGTTGTGATAATGCCAGCTGTATAATCCAACAGCATCAGTGTTGAACTTCTGAGATGATGCAATGCAATGTTGTGATAATGCCAGCTGTATAATCCAACAGCATCAGTGTTGAACTTCTGAGATGATGCAATGCAATGTTGTGATAATGCCAGCTGTATAATCCAACAGCATCAGTGTTGAACTTCTGACATGATGCAATGCAATGTTGTGATAATGCCAGCTGTATAATCCAACAGCATCAGTGTTGAACTTCTGAGATGATGCAATGCAATGTTGTGATAATGCCAGCTGTATAATCCAACAGCATCAGTGTTGAACTTCTGAGATGATGCAATGCAATGTTGTGATAATGCCAGCTGTATAATCCAACAGCATCAGTGTTGAACTTCTGAGATGATGCAATGCAATGTTGTGATAATGCCAGCTGTATAATCCAACAGCATCAGTGTTGAACTTCTGAGATGATGCAATGCAATGTTGTGATAATGCCAGCTGTATAATCCAACAGCATCAGTGTTGAACTTCTGAGATGATGCAATGCAATGTTGTGATAATGCCAGCTGTATAATCCAACAGCATCAGTGTTGAACTTCTGAGACGATGCAATGCAATGTTGTGATAATGCCAGCTGTATAATCCAACAGCATCAGTGTTGAACTTCTGAGACGATGCAATGCAATGTTGTGATAATGCCAGCTGTATAATCCAACAGCATCAGTGTTGAACTTCTGAGATGATGCAATGCAATGTTGTGATAATGCCAGCTGTATAATCCAACAGCATCAGTGTTGAACTTCTGAGATGATGCAATGCAATGTTGTGATAATGCCAGCTGTATAATCCAACAGCATCAGTGTTGAACTTCTGAGATGATGCAATGCAATGTTGTGATAATGCCAGCTGTATAATCCAACAGCATCAGTGTTGAACTTCTGAGATGATGCAATGCAATGTTGTGATAATGCCAGCTGTATAATCCAACAGCATCAGTGTTGAACTTCTGAGATGATGCAATGCAATGTTGTGATAATGCCAGCTGTATAATCCAACAGCATCAGTGTTGAACTTCTGAGATGATGCAATGCAATGTTGTGATAATGCCAGCTGTATAATCCAACAGCATCAGTGTTGAACTTCTGAGATGATGCAATGCAATGTTGTGATAATGCCAGCTGTATAATCCAACAGCATCAGTGTTGAACTTCTGAGATGATGCAATGCAATGTTGTGATAATGCCAGCTGTATAATCCAACAGCATCAGTGTTGAACTTCTGAGATGATGCAATGCAATGTTGTGATAATGCCAGCTGTATAATCCAACAGCATCAGTGTTGAACTTCTGAGATGATGCAATGCAATGTTGTGATAATGCCAGCTGTATAATCCAACAGCATCAGTGTTGAACTTCTGAGATGATGCAATGCAATGTTGTGATAATGCCAGCTGTATAATCCAACAGCATCAGTGTTGAACTTCTGAGATGATGCAATGCAATGTTGTGATAATGCCAGCTGTATAATCCAACAGCATCAGTGTTGAACTTCTGAGATGATGCAATGCAATGTTGTGATAATGCCAGCTGTATAATCCAACAGCATCAGTGTTGAACTTCTGAGATGATGCAATGCAATGTTGTGATAATGCCAGCTGTATAATCCAACAGCATCAGTGTTGAACTTCTGAGATGATGCAATGCAATGTTGTGATAATGCCAGCTGTATAATCCAACAGCATCAGTGTTGAACTTCTGAGATGATGCAATGCAATGTTGTGATAATGCCAGCTGTATAATCCAACAGCATCAGTGTTGAACTTCTGAGATGATGCAATGCAATGTTGTGATAATGCCAGCTGTATAATCCAACAGCATCAGTGTTGAACTTCTGAGATGATGCAATGCAATGTTGTGATAATGCCAGCTGTATAATCCAACAGCATCAGTGTTGAACTTCTGAGATGATGCAATGCAATGTTGTGATAATGCCAGCTGTATAATCCAACAGCATCAGTGTTGAACTTCTGAGACGATGCAATGCAATGTTGTGATAATGCCAGCTGTATAATCCAACAGCATCAGTGTTGAACTTCTGAGATGATGCAATGCAATGTTGTGATAATGCCAGCTGTATAATCCAACAGCATCAGTGTTGAACTTCTGAGATGATGCAATGCAATGTTGTGATAATGCCAGCTGTATAATCCAACAGCATCAGTGTTGAACTTCTGAGATGATGCAATGCAATGTTGTGATAATGCCAGCTGTATAATCCAACAGCATCAGTGTTGAACTTCTGAGATGATGCAATGCAATGTTGTGATAATGCCAGCTGTATAATCCAACAGCATCAGTGTTGAACTTCTGAGATGATGCAATGCAATGTTGTGATAATGCCAGCTGTATAATCCAACAGCATCAGTGTTGAACTTCTGAGATGATGCAATGCAATGTTGTGATAATGCCAGCTGTATAATCCAACAGCATCAGTGTTGAACTTCTGAGATGATGCAATGCAATGTTGTGATAATGCCAGCTGTATAATCCAACAGCATCAGTGTTGAACTTCTGAGATGATGCAATGCAATGTTGTGATAATGCCAGCTGTATAATCCAACAGCATCAGTGTTGAACTTCTGAGATGATGCAATGCAATGTTGTGATAATGCCAGCTGTATAATCCAACAGCATCAGTGTTGAACTTCTGAGATGATGCAATGCAATGTTGTGATAATGCCAGCTGTATAATCCAACAGCATCAGTGTTGAACTTCTGAGATGATGCAATGCAATGTTGTGATAATGCCAGCTGTATAATCCAACAGCATCAGTGTTGAACTTCTGAGATGATGCAATGCAATGTTGTGATAATGCCAGCTGTATAATCCAACAGCATCAGTGTTGAACTTCTGAGGCGATGCAATGCAATGTTGTGATAATGCCAGCTGTATAATCCAACAGCATCAGTGTTGAACTTCTGAGACGATGCAATGCAATGTTGTGATAATGCCAGCTGTATAATCCAACAGCATCAGTGTTGAACTTCTGAGACGATGCAATGCAATGTTGTGATAATGCCAGCTGTATAATCCAACCTGATGTAATATGTGGAGTACTTGTTTTGCAGTTTTTCTGGTAAGTGATATGCAGATGTAATCCTCTTACTTGCATTTCTAGTCTGTATGATGTAGTATTATCCTACCAACAGTTTTGCAGTTCTGCTGAGACACTTTTTACCTCAATATATGATGGCTGACTTGTTTGTATACAAGCTTGCACTGCATTTTATTTCATTATTACTTCTTAGTCTGCAGATGATTACTTGATTGAAAACATATAATGGAGAATTAGGCAGTGACAGTGTATGGTGTGTGTCTGCTCTTCCAGACTGAGAAACACAGTGTTTATTTTCCCCCACTTTTGTTACTCCATGCCAAGTAGAATATAAGATGGGACTTTGTGTTTATTTCTGACCGCAGTCCTGCAGCCCACTGTAAACTTTATTTTGAAGTAGGAAACACAAGCTTTAGCAGTACTACAGCTTCTACATTTACAGCTGCACAATATAAAGTGCATGGTATGTTGTCAGTACTATGGTCACATATAGATCCGTTGCATCCCTGCTTACAAAGCTATTGCAGTTCTCTCTATGCAGGTCAAGTAGTGCATCAAGTACTTTTGTCAGCTAATTCCTCTCCACTGATGAGTTGTACAGTAAAGAGTAACATACTTCAGAATGGCATGCTTGATTTAACAGTACTGTCACTGCTTCTTTAACACATACCAACTCATAGCAACACAGGTTGGCTTCATTTCTAATTCTGTAAGAAATTTATGAGCAGTTATACTTAATGAAACTTAGCTTGCATCACACTGATGCTCCTGTAATGGTTGTAAATACCTTTAAAAAAATTGCCATTTTTAAATTATTAACTGCCCTTCTTGGCCCCCCCCCCCCCAGCCTTCAATAGCTTCCGGCACCCCTGTGTATGTTTGTATGTTCAGAGGCTTGGGTTATCAAGAAAACCTGACAACTTCCTCTAGAGTGGTTTAGAAAAAGAGAAAGGTAGCAAAACAGAATTGATATAAAGACAACAATGTATGAGAGAAGGGAACTTGGTTTCCAGGCCACTGGGAGAAGCTAATTAGTAACAAAATGGGTAAAGGAATAAGAAATGGGTGCTTAAGCAGGGCAGAAAATATCAGATGTGGGTGTGTGTGCCCTTTGCAAAAAGCATCATACCCCACAACTGTTTGGTATTTCTAAGAAAATACAAAATTAAACCTTAAAATAACAGAAATTATTTTGTGATACACTGACCCTTTAGCTGCCATTACATGAACATCCAGTGCCTGTGGCATCACTGACATGGTCAGATCTGTGAGCAGGTTACTGTATGTATTATGTACATGAGGCAGGCAAGACAAGCAGGCAAGTCATGATACAGTAAGCAGGCAGCAGAACTTGTAATAGTCTGTCACACCTCACGACTGGATTTGGGAGCAAAAGTATGCTTGCAAGAAACAGCTGAAGCGGGAATGTAAGTTAAGTCACAGGTAACTAAACAATTGAAAGATGAACTTTAACACATATGGAAAGCTCTGCAGCATCTATTGACACTGCAATGGCTAGATCTGAGGAAACTTTATTGTCATTTAGAACTACAAACATGTAGCCTAAACAAAATTTCGTGCATCGGCTCGATTCTTGAGATTACAAAGGAAATATATAGCATAACACATACAAGTAGAGGAATAAACATACTAACAAATACAATACTACTCTGAATACACATAAGGAGGATCAAATATACAGACATCCACATCCCGCCCCCACCCCCATAAGGCAAACAACCGTAAAACATTTCTCCAAAGCCAACTTCACACTTCTTAAGACAGAAGTGGCAAACTTCACAACATCCATGCAGATGGACAGTAGAGGTATGACTGCTGAATCCTACACAAATACACTTTATAAGCAGTTACAAGTGCATGGATCGTGCTATCCCTAACAGAACCAAGACACTATCCTCCAAAAAAAGGAAGCCAATCTGGTGGTCTTCTGCCATAAACAAACTCTACAACAGAAGAAAGAAACTGTTACAAAAAAGAGTAAAATCCCATGATTGGAGGAACTCCCTGGTCAGCCTCAGTAAGAAGCTGAGATCCCTCATAAAATCCTCCAAAGCTAGTTATGAAAACAAAATCGCCACTGATTCTAAAGACAACCACAAAGCATTCTATAACTATGTCAAGAATCTCAATGGCAACACTCAGATCTGCTCTGAGTTACAGCACAATGGCACTAAATATACATAGCCAACTGATATTGCCAACATCCTGGCAGATAGTGTCAGTGCTAACTTTACCCCCCCTCTCACCCTCTAAAGGGCCCATCTCTATACCGGAAGAATGCAAAGTTCCTGTAATCATGGCTGCACAGTTAAAAACCTCACTCTCCAAAGCCAAGAACACAGCATCCATGGGACCTGAAATCATCCCAGACTGCATTCTACATGAACTACAGAATGAACTGGCACCCCACCTAAGTACCATGTTCAATCATAGCCTCACCTCAGGCTTTGTGCCCATTGAATGGTGCACTGTGATGGTTATCCCACTCCACAAAGGGGGAGCCACGACAAACCCCGGGAACTACCGCTCCATTAGCCTGATGAACCTAGTCTGCAAGGCCATGGAATGTATCATCATGGAACTCATAAACAAAGACATTGGTAATCTCCAAACTCTGGACTCCACACAGTTCGTGTTTGTAAAAGGCAGATCATGTCTCCTAAACCTGATAGACTTCTTTGAAGCAGTCACCAAAGCCATAGATGAGGGTAAGGTGGTTCACACAGCCGATCTAGACCTCTCCAAGGCTTTTGACACCATCCCCCACTCTGGAATTATAGATAAACTCACTAAACTAGGTATAAATCCCTATGTCACAAGATGGGTTGCCAACTGGCTTACTGACAGAACCCACACTGTGAAAGTAGCAAACTCCAAATCCGACTTCAGACCAGTGACAACTGGAGTACCACAGGGTTCAGTCCTGGGTCCTCTCCTGTTTGGTATCTACTTCTCTGAAGTACAGGCTAACAAAGAAGGTCTTTGGCTAACTTAGTTCACAGATGACTGCACACTAGGAGCCATAATCGAAACTCCTAACGATGTGGACATCCTACAAAAGGGCCTCACTGAGACAGATGCCTGGTGTCAAAGCCATGGCCTCAAGCTCAATGCCAAAAAGTGCATTGTCATCCCCTTTGGTAAAAACTCTGTACCCATGAACTACCACATAGGCGGTAGTCTACTTAACACTGAAAGTGTGATAAGAGACCTTGGGACACAGGTGGACAGTAATCTCTCCTTTGATAATCACATCACCACAGTGGTCAGGAAATCCTTCTACGTGGTACACCTCATCACAAAAGGTTTCTCATCTAGGAAAAAATAAGTCATTGTTCCCCTCTACTCATCACTCATTAGACCTATTATAGAGTACAATGTCCCTTTTGGTATGTATATCACAAGACATCTACAATACCTGGAAAGAACACAGAAATACCTCACAAAGAGGATTACTGGCCTCAAACAGATGCCCTACGCAGACTGTCTCAAAAAACTCCAGCTTTACTCCATCATATATTGCCTACTCAGAGGCGATCTCTGCCTAACATACAAAGCTATGTCAAATCCAGAGCTGTTGGACATGCTCCACTTAAAGAAATCCCAATCCCTCTGAGCTACACGCTCTAGGGACCTAAACATTGTCATCACAATAAACAGAACATGCTACAGGGATAGATTCCTGTCCCACAGACTTCCCATACTCTGGAACAGACTACCTATCTATGTCAAACAGAGCTCCTTATTAGCACTCTTCAAGAAAAATCTTGATGATTGGATGGGAAATAGGAAACTCACCCCGGGGATCACTTCTGTGGCTCTGCTTGATAGGGCCACAGGAAAATAATTTTCTTGGGTGGCAAAAGCCAGGGTACCTTTTTGGCTAGGCTTATATAGGCCCTAGGGCCAATAGCCTAGTACCTACCTATGAACCTATCAACTAGCTGTCTGAGTCCAGAAGTCTTATCACTGTAGAGTAGAAACTGTTTTTGAATCTTGTAGTACTGCAACAGATGCTGCAATATCTTTTGCCCAATGCCAGATGCTTAAACCGTCCACGTGCAGAATGAGTGGTGCTCTGTATTATTTTGGTAGCCCTTTGGATGCTTCTTGCAGAATAAAATCGATGTATCGATGAAAGACTAAAACCTGTTACCTTCTCTGTGACCCTCAGCACTGTCTGCAGCACCTTCCTTTCTATAACTGTGCAGCTTCCAAACCACACTATGAAGCTGCAGGTGAGGATGGTGTCTATTGCACATCTATAGAAGCTGGAGAGGATATGAGGAAGAAGCTTGGCTTTCTTCAGCCTTCTCAAAAAGTGGAGGCATTGGTGCACTTTCTTGACCAGCTGGCTGGTGTTTCCCAACCACGAGAGACCCTATGATATGTGTATATCCAGGAATTTCGGACTCTTGACCCTTTCCTCTGCACCCTAACCTTTGATCATGAGTGCTAGATGGTTTGTTCTCCTTTTCCTGAAGTCGATGATAATCTCTTTGGTTTTGCTTACATTCAGGTCAAGGTTATTCCCCTTGCATCAACTGATTGCAGATGCAACCTCCTCTCTGTATGCCCTTTCATCCTCCTTTGTGATGAGCTCCATGACTGTGGTATTGTTGGACATGTACTCAGCATAGCAGTCATGGGTCAGGACGGTGAACAACAGTGGGCTGAGAACATATCTCTGTGGAACCCTGGTTTTAGTCGTGATGCACTTTGATTTGTTCTTACCTTTAGCACACCCCCTGTGGTTTCTCAATCAGGAAGTCCAGGATCCAGTTACAGAGATGTTTACTGATTCCTAAATGTGCCAGTTTTTTATCAGCTGCATTGGTACCACTATTTTAAATGCTGTACTGAAATCTATGAACAGCATCCTCACATAGTTGTCTTTGCCCTCTAAATCCTCAAGGGAAATTTGTAGTGCTACTGATATTACATCAGCTGTGAATCTGTTGGCTCTGTAAGGAAACTGCAGAGGGTCAATATTAGGAGGTAGGTAATGATAGATGCTTTTTGATCAGCCACGCAAAACATTTTGTAACAGTGGACATCGGAGCAACTGGTCTGTAGTCGTTTGGGCGGTAGGGAGTAGTTTTCTTAGGTGGTGGGATGACATAAGTTTCCTTGTAACATGAGGGTACTATTGCCATGGTAAGGGAGGTGTTAAATGTTTCTATGAGCACTGTGCACAGTTGAACAGCACAGCTTTTTAACACTTTGCCCAGTATGTTGTCTGGGCTAGCAGCCTTTTTGGGGTTCACTCTCCTTAGTTGTCTTCTTACCTCCTCGGTGCTGATGTTGAGTACTGCATCCTTCTCATCAATGGGAAGCTTTAGTGCCAACCTGTTGTTTCATTCCTCAAATCTACCAAGGAAGTTGTTCAGACTGTCCAGGAATTCGATACTGTCCTCGCACTGTATTGACTTGATTTTGTAGTCAGTGATCTCCTGTATGCCTTGCCACAGTCTCCTTGCATTCTTCATGTCTTCATAGTGGCTCTGCACCTTTCTGCCATACTCCCTCTTATCTTCCTTTATACCCCTCCTTAGATTACCTCTTGCTACACTTAGGGCTGCTTTGCCCTTAGCCTTGTAAGCTGCGTTTCTCTCCTTCAGAAGCTCATATACCTTTGGGGTGAGCCATGGCTTCTGGTTAGCTCTAATAGTGATACTCTTGGTATTTGCTACACCATCAACAGAGTTTGAAATCTATGCCATCAATACCTCAGTGTATTCATCAGTGTTCAAATGCTGATTCACTGTGGCTCCCTCCTTGAACATATCCCAGGTGGTTCTTTCAAAGCAGTCTTGGAGGGCTTCCATAGCCCCCTCGGGCCATACCCTGATTTGTTTCTAAATGGGTTTCTCTCTAACCAGTGCAGGTTTGTATGCTGGTGATAGCAAGATGGTATAATGGTCAGAGTTTCCCATTTGTGGAAGTTGCACTGCTTTGTAAGCTTTCTTTAATTTTTTTTTTACACCTTATCTAGGATATTTTCACCCCCTTGAAGGAATGTCCACACACTGATGGTAGTGTGGGAGTACTTTTTTCAGGTCTGCTTTATTAAAATCGCCCACTACCACATGTACAAAGTCAGGATATTTGCTTTGCAGCTCACCAATGTGATTGCATAGAGCTTCAGTGGTATTAGCACTAGGTGTGATATACACCACTGTTACACTGACCCCATCCAGTTTTCTGGGCAAGTAAAAAAGTCTACATTTAATGGACAGGAACTCTAAATTCTCAGAGCAGTGTGACAGTATGATTTCACAGTTGCTGCACCATTTTTTGTTAACACAGGTGCAGACTCCACCTCCTCTGGCCTTTCCACACAGTATATTGTTTCTATCTGAACGAAGCAGCATAAAGCTCTCTAAGTTTGCTGCACTTTCATTTATCTTGTCAAGGAGCCACGTATCAGTAATCAAAAATAAAAAAAGTATTTCTCACCTTGTTCTTGCTGTAGAGTTCCAGTCTCAAGCAGTCCATCTTACTATTCAGTGATATCACATTAGCCAGCAACATAGTTAGTCGTACAGACCTGTAGAGGTTTAAGTTTACATCAGTACCTGCTCTGCAACTTCTTTTCCTTGTTCTCTGACATCTCTTTCTCCTTGTCCAGCATATTCCAGAACCTTCTTCTACCAGTCTTAGGCACTTTACAGTGTAAAGTGTTAAAATACACAGCTGTTGTAGCTCCGTGCAAGTAGTAGGCCCCAGATACTCTGCAGACTTTAAGGCATCCAGACAGTGAAATGTAAAAGTTGACTGTTTAATTTCTAGTAACTTATGTCTACTGTAAGTTATTATACATTCAACTTGAAGTGTAGAAACTGATTTTTTTAAGATTTTCTGTGCAGAAGAAGATAAAATAGGCATATCTCTAGAACGAGCCGACACAACCACAGCCACACAGGGTGCCATTTTTGTGTGTGTGTGTGTGTGTGTGTGTGTGTGTGTGTGTGTGTGTGTGTGTGTCTGTGTGTGCACGTGCATATATACATACTCACAAATATAAAGTGTCACTCACTGTTACATGTTCAGTTCTTCACAGGAATGAGGGGATTGGAAAATTAATTTCAATTTCTCATTACTGAATTTTGCTGATGTTGAAGGAAGGGCAATAGCGAGCATGTGGATAAGGTAAGTATAGGTAGGAAATTTTAATGCCAAAATTTTCAGATACACTGAAAGTTTCCACATTAGGAAGTAGGTGTGTACATGTGTGAGTGTGAGTGTTTGCCAGTAAGGGATAGAGTAAGGGCTAAGAGGATAGGTTTAGTGTTACACGTGTGCTAATGTAGGAAGTGTGTGTCTTGTGTCTTTGTAGTGTTATGGTGAGATATTTTCTAAGGTAAGACATAGGATTGGGGTCGGGGCAGGGTTAGGGTTAGGATACATTAGTAAGGGGGTGCAAAGGGAAGAATCATACCTTTCAAGTGTTCCTCATTACAGGAGTCTTTCTTCATTTTGAGTCTAAAAAAGTCCATGTTCCTCATTGTTCCACAATGAAATGATCTGAGACGCATTCAGTGTTGACTTTTTTTTAACTGATATTCATTTTAGGTAATACTGACTCACATTAATTCATCAAAATAGCTTTCTATAAGTATAAATAAACATATTTTAAACATCCTGTGAGATTCCTAGTTGACGTTGTTAGTAAGCATTCCACATTTTGCCCATTTGTTCCACATAAGATAAGCAGTAGTCCACATTTTGGTAACAAAATGTTGAGAGCTATGAGACAGAAGCCCCTCTCGCTATCCTTACTAATGCATGATAAATTTAATCTTAATCCAGCCCCTAACCATATCTCTCAACTGTACAGATTTTCACAGAATGTCCAGATATTTGCCTCATATTTTTGATGTGTTCCTAATAAAATCTGTAGTTTTCTGACAAATAGCTGAGGATTGAAGTCATTAAATAATGACAAACATTTGAGTTTAAGACTCCACGTCCTTCAGAAACTTCATGCTAATGCAAAACCTATTATTCTATTAACTTTCTAAGTTTGTAAGAGCAATATTTAAAATCTGTCACTATTTGTCCCCCATCATTTTAGGCTTTGTCCTGATTTTTTGCTCTAACATGTTCAGAGGTATGCCCCTAACCACAATTCATATCTTACCTTTGAAGAATTATTTCCTTAATACTACTTCTATTCAGACAAAGTATGTTTGAATTTAGTGGTATAGATAACAGATCACAAAAGGAAGTTGAAATATTTTGTTTTTTTAATGATATTGCAGATTTTTTGATATGCTGATGTTTGATACTGTGAGATTTCAGTCATTATTTGCTAGTAGCAGACTGTATGGAAGGGTGCAACAACCCACACATGAAGTTCACTGGCATTTGCCCTCTTCAAAAATTGATGTTGGTAGAGTTTTATGCTTTGTGTCTGTTTGGACATGCATGGATTACTGCTGTCACTGTGAGTGCTGACGACTTTTTGTCAGAGTGGCAATGATCAGTGCTGTCTCATTTTACAGACCTATCATCCTGTGCATGAATGGATGGATGGATGGATGGATGGATGGATGGATGGATGGATGGATGGATGGATAAGCAGGTGTGTGTGTAAAGATATAGATATATGTGATCACGGGAAGCATTGAAGACAAAACCACTGATGTCTACAAAAAAAAAAAAAAAAAAAAAAGATAGTTTCCCTTTCCCCATCACTAAATCCTAACCCTAGCATACCTCAGCCTAAATTTGTCTGTATAGTAATACTGTTAGGGACAGGGATTTTTTGCAAATTAATTAATGCGTGGCATTTAGGTAAAGGGCAGGAGTAAGGACAGGGTTAAGGTCAGCATGCATGAGTAAGGTGGATGGTGTCTTCACAGGTCATCCAACTAGGGAGGAACAGGACCAAAACCAGTGAAAAAAAAAATGATAGCTGTGTCCCACATCAGTGATGGGAAATTAATAGGCATGGCTGCAATGGAGACCAGTAAGCAGGCACTGATGGAGGTAAAAAGAGATAAAGATATTACTAAGGAGGAAGCCTGCTTCTGTATGACACCTGACAGAAGTTCGCATTGCAAAATATATAAACTGTAAACTGTACCCGTTAACATACGCTTTTGGCAAGTATTCTTTTTCTTCATCCTTGGGACTTTGCTCTTCTTGTTAGCTTTATTCTGGAGTGTAGAGTGAACAAATGGACTGCTGTCTGTCTGTCTGACTTACTGAAGTGAGGGACGAGATGACACAGTGCAGAATGACAGCTAGCACTATGCTTCCAGACATCTGAGTTTTGGAATCTGAGCAAGTACGCATGCTCATCACTCAAACGTCATGAAAATAAGACCAGACAAAATTAAAAACTAAATATTTTTGCATGGCATAATAGATACAGTATTTGCCAGGGCTAGAAAAGCTTTACAGCCCTCTGACCCTCAACCCTGCCATGTGGAAGTACAACTCTGCAAACTCCCTCTCCTGTCAAGTATCATTTCTGCATTTCATCATGGTAGGAGTTTTTCTGTAAAAGGACAGTCAGGAACTTGAAATAAGTACTTTAATATAAGGTTAATTCTGTGTAATCCTATTGAACTTTGAAATGTAAATTAATTAACCCATGGTTGATTTCATCAATTTATACAGCAGTGACCAATGTTGTTTGTATTCTATGTCGGACATGTCTGCCTTACAAATTTAGGGAGACTTATGTTCTGGCCATCCTGCTGTCCTGAAATGTAAGGCAAGTCCAGAGCTCAAGATCTCAAGATTGATATTTACTTTGTCCCAGCAACCACCAGTATACCAGAACTTTATTTCCAATGGAAAAACGTCATGACACTGTACCCCAAGCTTTAGCTCCAGAGCTGAAGCCTGGACGTGCTGCACACTGGAGGTTATTTTACTGTCCTTTCCATACTTGGCACTTTGTTGTGGACACTACATTGAGGTGACATTGACCAATACACACCCAGCCTTTCAATGGATAAAGGACACAGAAAGATATTCATCTTCTCAAAAGGAATCATCATACAGACATAATATATAATGCAGATGATGCCCTCCCCGTTATATGATGTGTTTATTAGCAACTCCTGGAGAACTTCAGCTCTGTTGCAGGTTCTTTGTATATACTGTCACAGATTTATTGTACATAATCTGTTACAGGTGATTTGTATATACTTTATTTAAATATATATATATATATATATATATATATATATATATATATATATATATATATATATATAAAATCTATGTGTGTATATATCTATATATGATTACACGTTCTTTGCATGTACTTTGAAACTTTCCTTATTTATTGCAACAGAGGGGATGTGGATGTTCCTTTCATGGATTGCACTCCATGTTCATCCATTTTATTTGCTTTATGCATTATACAGATCTTTTAGATTACCAGAGCTACCCTTTTTCAAGTCCAGCACCAGGGCACAGTAAACTTAATGATTTTTACAGGTCACACTGAGTATCAACTCACATCTTCAGCTTCTCAGTCCAACACCTGAACCAGTATATTCTCTTGCAGACCTCTCAACTGTATCCATTTTGGAGGAATGTTCTTATCTTTATGCCTGATTTGCCCCTTCACATGATGTACCTATTTTTGGAGATATGTCCTCATTTTCAGACTTGGTTAACACCTTCATGCAAGATACATGAAGCTGCTTAGCAGATAGAAAGCCATGCTACATGACCCATATACTAGTGCTACCAATATTTAAAGAAAGAGGACCCACATCTTACATCCCTCTTATTCAGGAGTAAAAATAAAGGACTCTGTGAGGTAGATTTTTGCACTGTCATTCACATCAGATCTTACAACTTGTCCTGGATAATATGTTTGTATTTTCATGTCATTTTTGTCACTCTCATTTTTTACTTGTGTTTCTGAGTAGTATCCCACAATCCTATTGGAAGTGGGAGGAGTTATGTGCTATTTGGTGTTCAGATTTGATGCTGATTAGGTAAACATGTTTTTGGCTTGATGTATCCACTATTCAAGAGCCTTTACACCTATTTTCAATGTCTGCAGGTTAAGATGTATGCTGTCCTTACAGTGAGATGTGATTCCAAATAAATATTACCTAACAAAGATTCTAATTAGAGGAATGTGTTTAGAAAGTGGCTTTCTAAATAGACAACCTAGCCTACAGCACCTGTAGTCTTTAAGTTGTTCTGATGAATTCCATTTGGTGGACAAAAGCACTTATAAAACAAAGCTGAACTATTCCAGTAACTAAGTCTATATGAGTTTATTTTCGGCAAATATTTTATAGGTTCATAGATGTGTACTAGGCTAATGGCCCTGGAGCCTTTACAAGCCTTGCCCATAGGATTACTCTGGCATCGTGCCACCCAGCCTTAGTTCCTAGTACCTCTGTCGAGTAGAGCTGCTGGAGTGCTTAGTTCCTAGTGCCTCTGTTGAGTAGAGCCACTGGAGTGATCCCCGGGGTGAATTTTCTATTTCCCATCCACTCATCAAGATTTCTGTTGAAGGGGGCCAGTGAGGTGGTCTGCTTGACATGTATGGGAAGTCTATTCCATAGCATGAGCAGTCTCTGGGTTATGAACTTGTCTCTCCAGCATGTTCTATTGATTGTGCAGAGGGATTTCTTTAGATGTAGCATTTCTAACAGAGTTGGTTCAGACATGGCTTTGTAAGTCAAGCAGAGATCGCCTCTAAGCAGGCGATATGAGACTGAGAATAGTTGGAGTTTTCGAGTTTATCCATATAGGACAAGTGTTTAAGGCCAAGGATTCATAGGTTCATAGGTTGGTACTAGGCTATTGGCCCTTGGGCCTATACAAGCCTAGCCATAACAATTCCCTGGCTATTTCTTCCCACACTATTTACTTCCCTGGACCCCTGTCTAGCAGGGCAACTGACGTGATCCCCAGGGTGAATTTCCTTTCTCCCATCCAATCATCAAGGTTCCTTTTGAAGAAAGCCAAAGAGGCACTCTGCTTGACATGTATGGGCAGTCTATTCCAGAGTCTGGGGAGTCTCTGGGTCAGAAACCTATCCCTACAGCATGTTTTGTTTATTGTGATGACAAAGTTTAGATCCCTGGAGTGTGAGGCTCTGAGGGATTGGGATTTCTTTAAGTGTAGCATGTCCAACAGCTCTGGGTTTGACATGGCCTTGTATGTTAAGCAGAGATCACCTCAAAGTAGATGATATGCGACAGAGTATAGCTGGAGTTTTTTAAGACGGTCAGCATAGGGCATTTGCTTTAGGCCTGTGATTCTTTTAGTGAAGTATTCCTGCGGCCTTTCCAGTTGTTGCAGATATCTTGAGAGATACATACCAAATGGGGCATTGTATTCTATAATGGGTCTAATGAGGGATGAGTACAGTGAGACAATGACCTCCTTTTTTCTGGATGAAAAGCCCTAAGTGATGAGGTGTGCCACATAGAAGGGTTTCCTGACTGTTGTGGCGGTGTTGTTATTGAAGGTCAGACCACTGTCCACCTGTGTCCCTAAGTCTCTTATCACACCTTTGGTGTTTAGTGTACTGCCACCTATGTGGTAATTCATGGGTACATGTTTTTATTCCAAAGGGAATAACTATACATGGCATTGAGCTTGAGCCCATGGCTCTGGCACCAAGCATCTGTTTCTGTAAGGCCCTTTTGTAGAGTATCCACATCATTTGGGGATTGAATAATGGCTCCCAGTTTGCAGTCATCTATGAACTTTGTTAGCCAGAGTCCCTTAGTGTTGGCCTGTACTTCAAAGAAGTACATGCCAAAAAAGAGAGGTCCCAGGACTGAACCCTGAGATACTCCACTTGTCACTTGTTTGGAGCTGGATTTGGAGTCAGCTACTTTTACAGTGTGGGTTCTTTCAGTAAGCCAGTTGGCAACCCATCGAGTGACATAGGGATTAATGCCCAGCTTAGTAAGTTTATCTATGATTCCAGAGTGGGGGATGGTGTCAAAGGCCTTGGCGAGGTCCAGATGGGCTGTGTAGACTGCCTTACCCTCGTCCACGGCTCTGGACACTGATTCGAAAAAGTCAATCAGGTTCAGGAAACAAGATTGACCCTTCCCAAACCCAAACTGGGTGGGGTCCAGTCTTTTAAGGTTGCCAATGTCTTTGTTTATAAGTTCCATGATAATACGTTCCATGGCCTTACAGATCAGGCTTATCAAACTGATGGGGCGATAGTTCCTGGGATCCAAGGTGGATCCCCCCTTGTGGAGTGGGATAACTGTAGCTGTGCACCACTCAGTGGGCACGGAGCCTAAGGTGAGGGTATAAGTAAACATGATACTTAGGTGAGGTGCCAGTTCATTTTGTAGTTCATGTAGTACACAGCCCGGGATGTCATCTGGTCCCATGGATGCTGTAATCTTAGCTTTGGAGAGCATGTATTTTTACCTGTGTGGCCGTTGTTACTGGAATTTGGCAATCTTCCAGTATTGAGATGTGTCATTTAGGGGGAGAGAAGGGGGTGAAGTTGGCATTGAATCGATCTGCCAGGATATTGGTAATATCCTTGGTATCAGTATATTTAATGTCATTCTGTTGTAGCTCAGAGCAGATCTGAGCTTTGCCATTTAGATTCTTGACATAGTTATGGAATGCGGTGTGGTTGTCTTTGGAATCTTTGGCAATTTTATTTTCGTAACTAGCTTTGGAGGATTTTATGAGGGATCTCAGCTTCTTACTGAGGCTGATAAGGGAGTTTTTTGCATCCTGGGATTTTCCTCTTTTCTGCAACAGTTTCTTCCTTCTGTTGTAAAGTTTGTTTATGGATCCTCTTTGTGAGGTTCTTTTGTGGCCTCCCCAGTTGTTGCAGGTGTCTAGTGAGGTACATGCCAAATGGGGCATTCTACTCGATGATTGGCCTAATGAGGGAAGAGTAGAGGGAGACAATGACCTCTTTCTTCCTGGATGCAAAACCCTTATTAATGAGATGTGCCACACAGAAGAACTTTCTGACCAGAGTGGCAACGTGGTGGTCAAAAGAGAGGTTGCTGTCAACCTGTGTTCCCAGATCTCTTATAATGGCTTCTGTGTTCAGTGGACTACCATCAATATGGCAGTTCAAGGGAACCAGGTTTTTCCCAAGGAGGATGACGTCACATTTTTTGGCATTGAGCTTAAGGCCTTGGTTCTGACACCAGTCGTTGGTGTCATTGAGGCCTTTCTGTAGGATGTCAACATCACTTGGGGAGTTAATAATAGCTCCCAACTTGCAATTGTCTGCGAACTTTGTCAGCCAGACTCCCTTCATGATGGCCTGGACTTTGGAGAAGTAGATACCAAACAGGAGAGGACCCAGGACCAAGCCCTGTAGGACTCCACTCATGACTGGTCGGCAGTCTGACTTGAAGTCAGTTACTTTCATACTGTGGGTTCTATCTGTGAGCCAGTTTGCAGCCCACCTAGTGATATAGGGCTTGATGCCTAACTTAGTGAGTTTTTCTATGATTCTTGATTGGGGAATGGTATCAAATGGTATCAAAGGCCTTGACCAGATGAAGATAGGCTGTATGAACCACCTTGCCTTCATCAACAGCTCTGGTGACTAACTCAAAGAAGTCAACCAAGTTGAGCAGGCATGATCTACCCTTCACAAAACCAAACTGTGTAGGATCCATAGTTTGGAGATTCCCTATATCCTTGTTTTATTAGGTACATGATGATGCATTCCAAAACTTTGCATATCAGACTCGTCAGGCTAATTGGGCGATAATTCTCGGGGTTTGTAGTCGCTCCTCCTTGTGGAGAGGGATGACTGTAGCAGTGTGCCATTTGGTAGGGACAAAGCCTGAGGTGAGGCTGTGACTGAACAGGGCACACAGGTGAGGTGCCAGTTCACATGCAGTTCATGTAGAACACAGCCAGGGATAATATCAGGTCCCATAAAAGCTGTATTATTGGCCTTGGACAGTGCTGTTTTAACCTATGCAGCAGTAATACAGGGTGCCTGGCAATCTACTGGTATTGTGATTGGTCCTTTGGGGGAGAGAGAGTTTCGGTTAGCACTGAATCTGTCGGTCAGTATATTGGCAATATCTGTTGGCTCAGTATAGGAGGTACCATTGTGCAGTAGCTCAGAGCAAATCTGGGTATTGCCATGGAGATTCTTTACATAACTATAGAAGGCCTTGTGGTTGTCTTTACTATCTGCTGCAATTCTGTTTTCATAGCTAGCTTTAGAGGATTTGATGAGGGATCTCAACCTTTTTTTGAGGCTGTTAAGAGAGTTTTACCAGTCTTGGGACTTCGCCTTATTCTGCATCAGTTTCCTCCTTCTAGAGTTTGTTTATGGCAGGGGACCACCAGATTGGCTTCTTTTTTTTTGAGGAGGGCATCTTAGTTCTATTGTGTACTGCGAGATCCATACATTTGTGTACATGGTTGGTGTGTGATTTGGCAGTCATGCAACTATTCTCCATTTGCATGGGTGCCGCAAAGTTAGCCAGCTCTGTTTTTAGGAGCCCAAAGTTAGCTTTGGAGAAGTTTTTCATGGTGGTTACCTTTGTTGGGGGGGGGGGGGATGTGGATTCCTAAGGTGATTAGTTTGTGGTCGGATCTAAGCAGGGAGGACTTGACTATTGGTGTAGAGCAACAGTCGCCCATGTTAGTAATGACCAGGCCAAGGATGTTGCTACCTCTAGTGGGGGTAAGAACAAGCTGGTCCAGAGCATTGGAATTAATGAATTCCAGAAAGCATTGGGCAAGTGTATTGGCACATGAGTAGTTTTCCACGTTAATGGAGGGGTAGTTGAAGTCGCCCAGTATGAGAGTGTTAGGTGGGACACTAATATTCTCCAGGGTGCTTAGGAATGTGGAGTGTGAGTCTTGTGACATGGTTGGGGACAAATAGCAGGCTACAACCTGAATCGCTGTCTTACCCAGTGTTAGCTGCACCTGAAGTATCTCAGATGCGTTATGTTGGGCAACCAGTCTGGAGGTGTGCAAATCCTTTATGAATATGGAAATACCACTGCCTTTGGTGCTTCAGTCCAAGTTCTGGGGTCGAAAGGTGTGGAATGAGTTATAGCCTGGTAGTGCAGGGGTGCTTTCGGCTACCTTGAACCAGGTCCCTGTTACAGCACAAATGTCGATGTTCTCCATTTTAAGGGGTGCTTTGAACATGTGCATCTTGAGATTTAGACTTCTAGCATTGAGCAGCATGACTCTCAGATTGAATTTGTTTGTAGCTGTTATGGTGGTAATTTGGTCTTTGGAACACTGCCTAAAAAAGGCACTATAGGGGTGGCAAGATCCTCAGCCAGTATCCGGAAGCTCAGGGGTGACAGATGCAGGCCATCTCTGGCAAAGTATTGAGGTCTGTCAATCATGTCATCCCAGGCAGACAGATACTGGATCCCCTTTGAATGACACCAGAAACTTAGCCAATTGTTGAAATCAGTCATTTTGTGCTTGTACTGTGGTATCATTCTGGGTGATGGTAGGATGCTGCTCAGGTCTAGGGTTATACCCGCCTGGGCTACATAATCCAAGAGCTCCTCCATGTCTCTTTTCATGTAGTCCAGGGAGGTACGTCTCAGGTCATTCACACCCACACGTACAATGACAGTCATATTTGTACCTGTTGTTGAGGGACCTGAGTGCGTGCGTTATGTGGCGGATCCTGGCACCTGACAGGCAGCTGACTGTTACTTTCTCCTTATTCAGCCTAGTGAGTGGGACATCAGTGTGCCTCGCTATCGAGTCACCTATGACTAGTGTGTTGGGCATGCTGTTTTGCCTTAGGGGCTTTGGTTGAGTGGCACACTGTTTAGGAGAGTTATGGGTCTTGTCATTAGTGTTTTACAGAAGAGGAATTAATATCTGAAGTTTTGGAGTGTTCTAAGTTTAAGATTCTTTATTTTTCATTTTTTACAAATATCAGGGAAGTGAAGGCAGTCTCTTGTTTTCACACTGAAGAGATCTATCTATCTCCTCACACTTCTGCTGTTGTCTGTGTACTTGTTCATCCTGTGAGTCGCACCTCTCAAGTGTCCAGATTTTTGCTTCATATTTTTGGTCTGTTCCTCATAAAATATGTAGCTTTCTGGCAAATCACTGAGGCTTGAAGTTGCTAAATAATGACATACATCTGAGTTTCAGACTGTATCTTTCAGAAAATGTATGCTAATGCAAAACCTGTTATTCTATCAACTTTCTAAGTTAATAAGAGCAATACTTAAAATCTGCCCCTGATTTTGAGCTAGTGTTCCTCATGGATGTGAGGGGTATTTACCAGCCCCACTGGTTATCTTTGTATCTGTTCTAATCATTGAGGTATTCCTTCCTTGTACTGTTTTCTGTAGCTGCTTTTCTTAGGGTTGCATTACCATTCATTGCATGCTTGAAATTCAGATTGATTGAGTCATGCATTAAAACAAGTCTTTCTCTTCATCTACCATTCTCTCACTGAAGAAATTGTGTATGCAGCATTTCCTTTACTTTCACTTTTGCAGTCATGCATCTTAGACACTGCTAGCTAAGGTTGGGGAGTGATCTTCTTAGATCAGTCTTGAAAAGATTGTTAGCCATTATTGTCCCAGGGATCTGCATAACTGAAGGACAGTGTGCTTCTTTAATGTAGATGTTCCAATCTGTAGGACATGCATTTGTAACCAGAAGGGGTAGAAGTTATGAAGAATGTATTTTAAATGGAATATTGTAATATTTATATTCTTCCATCATTTATATACAAAGCATGAATCATTTTTTTCCTTCGAAGATTAACAGGTCATATTTTGCCCTCCCCCCTTTTGATGAGTTTGTTTTCTTTCTGCTTTCACCCTCAAAATTATTGGTTAATAAAGGTCACTGGGGAGAAACACTGTTTTGGTGGCTGCATTTCAGTTACTACTCACTTTAAACTTACAAAGCTGTTAGAAAAACAGGCTTTAGATTAGCATGCATTTTCTGAAGGATATGATGTCTCAAATAAAATCTGTCATTAATTAGTGGCTTCAATCCTCAATGGATTGTCAGAAAAGCACAAATTTTATGAGGTACATACCAAAAATAAGGCAAAAATCTGGATAATCTATGAAAATCTGGACAGTTACGAAGTATGATGCCACAAAAAGTAGTACAAAAACATGCATAAAATGGGTGTGATAGAAGAGGCAGAAGAGAGTAAATATCCCATAATATCAGTACCAAATTCTGATGCAGCAATCAGGCCCTCTAACAATTTTAGGAAGCTAAACAGCATTTCAAAATTTGATAGCTATGGAATGCTTTGGGTAAGAACCATACCTAGATTGTTTGCAGGGGCAGTGGTGTTATGTGCAGTACACGTGTTATTTGTACACAAGGCTGTGGGTTCTATTCCCACACTGCGTGGATCAACTGGGCACAGTACAGCATGGGGGGATGCTATGCTTCTAAGGTTTTTACCTGTCCCTCTTTGGGCAATTGTGTGCTGCGAAAAAAAATAAACATGGTAAATGTCCTGAGATTTTAGAACAAAAACATTTTCTTTAATAGTTGTATAAAATGGTTATGTTGTATCTGAAACACCCAATGGTATATGAAATAGCATAAGCAACTCATATTCTACAATAACAAGCTTTTATTTGTGCATAAAGTGAAAGTTCTGTACTTTGCACTGGTTGTATATATGTTTTGTCCTGCAAAATCTCGTTTCTATAAAAAATGTCCCACTTTAGGCATTTGAAAATGTGACAACCCTATGCACTTCTGAGTGTGTCATCCTTTCAATGAGACTTAACCAAGGTTAGGTACTGCTGTACCTCTGCGCCATGCATGTTATATCAGACTTTATACATCACAATAAAATACTTTACATGTTTATTTTCCTAAAACATGCAGAACCTATTTCACCCCCACCCTTTTCAACATAAATATTTCTTTATATCACATATTATTTCCTAATCATGTTTTCTTTTGTTATTCCGCCAAATAGCAATGAATAAAATTTTATCCCATTTTCAGTTTTGTTTTCCTTTCAGCCTTATATTTCTCATACAACTTGTCTATATCAATGTTTTTAAATAGTCCAGTTATAAACATCTTTGAATAATGTCCAAAAGCCTCAATTCAAAAAACAAATCTGCAATGTCTCTTTGGTCTCATAGTTACTACATGTTCTTTGTTCTATCATTTTACATTTGATGCTATTTTCACTGTCAGTTTGTACAGTTATAAATGCCACAGAAAATCACTTGCTTAAAAAAAAATGTAGATCTTTCCTGCCTTTTTCTTAGTGCTTGCATGTATTCACCCCCCCTTTTTCCATAAGGATCAGTACAATAGTTTACTTTTATTATTTTTAATCCATTCTTTCCTTTCCATCTCTAGTTCATTTATATCAATTTTCAATGTCTTTAACTTTCAAATGAATTCTTTCCCAACATTTTGTTTCTCTTTTCCTTTACATAACCCCATCCAGCCACATACCTTTATTTTTTCAAATAAAAAAAAACAGATAGTATTGTCTTTTTTATGTCACTAACACCCAAAATAAATATATTGATGCTAAAAAAAACAACTGGATATATTAAATGCTCCCCCCTTTATTTTGCATAATAAATTATCCCTCTTTTGATGGGATTCAACCTTATTCTCCAAAGAAAATGAAATAAGATACCCAATAATTCCGTTTTGGTACAGCTTGGAAATGTATGCACAACCTAAATATGCTAACTTTTCTAAAATATATGCATTTACTATAGACAGCTTCTTTCTTAGGGACAACTAAACAACCCTTCACCAATCTGTCAACTTTTGCATTTTTTTAGAACGTCTGTCTGTTGTTCTGTTACTCTGTGCTCCTTCCAAATGTAACCACCAGGGCACAAATTTCACTTCTGCTAAAATTCCTGCCATTCTTACCTCACTCCAAACACCTTCGTTTTTAATTTATTTAACTTTAATCCTACTGTGTGTAAAATGTGTTCTATTCTGTAAATGATCTCTTTCATTCAGTCTTTGTTCTTGGCTGCTAAGACCAAATCACAGGCATAGATTAACATTAGTGGTTATAATTTCCTTTCCTTACCCTCCCATCTACTACCCTCTACCCTTGGTCTACATGTTTGTATGACTATATTCATTACCATCGTAACCATATGCTCAGTGGAAAACCCTGTTTACCCCTCCTCCTTGTCTTATCTTTTTCCTACCTATCCATTCATCATCACAGCCACACAAGAATTTTTATAAATTGTCCTCAGTATCCTTATTTTTTTTCCTACCTCGTATTCTTTTAAAATCTTCAACATTTCCCCATGATCAATGCCATCAAATGCCTTTGCCACATCACATACTGTGCATTTTCCTATACCCTTATCTGTACAATCGTCCACTTCTATAATCATCATTAGCATTTCATTTACTCTTTGACCTTTAACCCCAACCACCCCTTCATCCAATTATTTTTTCACTTTTCTTTAAATACATCCACCTATTTGTCAAACTGCAATAAAACAGTTTCACTATCATATGCTCATCCCAGTCACTCTCTTTTTTTTTAAGACATTCCATTCCTGCAACTTTCCTGTTAGTCTTTGTAACCCTTTTCTTTCTTTTATTATATTTTTATTCTTTACTATTATTGCCCTTACGGCCCTATGTTCTGAAAACTTTGTTTTTATAAGTCCATCTTTTATTTCTTTCACACCATCTGAAAACAAAAATAAAATCACTCTCTGTTTTAAGTAACCCCCTCTTATAAGTATATTCTCTTCCCTTACCTGTTCTTAACCTACCATTATTTACAACCTCCCTCAGCATGTTTACACCTTGTATTTTTTTCACATTCACATTTTTTAATTTACATTTAACATCTTTCACCACCATAATAAACTTATTTGCTATCATATAACTTTGAATTTCCTCATGTTTTTCGTTCAGTTCCATTTGCATACACACTATTCTAAACACCTTCTGCCCTTTCTCACATTATATACTAAAACCGTCCTTGCCACCAACCCAATTATTTCTAATGTTTTAATCTCTTCATTTTTCAGTAATACTGTAATAGTTGAACATGTGTCAGTCGCTATAGTCCACATCATTTTTCTTAACCTCTGCATCAATTTCTTCACACTATTCAAACGCCGTCATTCTTCTGACATCACTTTTCAGGGTATTCACATTCAGTGATGATATCATGCTTATTATTAACCTTTTCATTTTTCTGTTTTTGTTTTTCTTCCAAGTTCATCTTTTGTCCTGCTTTTTTTCCTTCTTGTCCTTCCCCCAGTCGAACCTTCCACCTTATTTCTGACTCAGAGGTCTTATTTCCCTATTCGTAGTCCTCTGTTTCTAATACCCCATTTGCGTTAACCATCCCTATATATGTTTAGTTTGTGGACTTCATCTAGTGCATCTTTTTCTATGTTTTCATCTTGTGCTTACACTCAGCCCGATCCCTATCCCAATCCTTTCATCATTCACTTCCATCCTTTGTTCCATAAAAATGTCTTCCCCTTCATTTTCCTCACTTCATCTTCTTTTTATTAATTAGTGGACAATCGAACCAAAAATGCTTCTACCTTTCACATTTTTTTTTCAATATTGTTTGCATTTTTTTTGTGGAATGTTCCATACTCTGCACACGGCTCATACCTTCTTTGTGTACAATCCTGAATTAAATCTGATTCATCTCCACAGAAAAAAAAAAACATGCTTTTGGCTTCCGCAGTATTTAACAC
Organism: Protopterus annectens; assembly: GCF_019279795.1. Taxonomy (NCBI): domain Eukaryota; kingdom Metazoa; phylum Chordata; order Ceratodontiformes; family Protopteridae; genus Protopterus; species Protopterus annectens. Next base: position 79,353,485 of record NC_056745.1, on the reverse strand, counting down.
CCCCCCTTTATTAAAATCATATTAGACACATGCTGTAACTTGTTACTTTCTATTTTTAAAGTTATATAAACTTCCTACCCCAAGTCCATGCTTTTCTGTCATCCACATTTTAATACAGTGCACATCCTGACATAAGCTTAGAGAAAACTTGTTAAATCCATTCTTTTCTGTATCAGTTATTCTAAATTATAACAGTTTTATTTTTAACTGTACATTTAAATGTTGATAAATATAGTCCTCCCAAGAAGATATGTTACTTCTTTCGCAGTCATTAACAATTTTTCTTTTAATGCAAATGACTCTAATATTATTTCACAAAAAGGTTCATCTCCTATATGTATTAATGTCCTACTTTCAGACAAAGCAAATCCCAAGGGCATAGCAACATTGTTTAAAACACAGTACCTGTTTATTTGCTGTTCATACTTTGTTTTCAAATGCACAATAGGCCCTTTCCTACAGCTCTCAACATCTGCAGTCTATCACCTCTACACCTGCCCATCTGTTTATTTTTTCGACAGTCTTCCACTTGAACTTGCTACCGTTGCATAAGTCTTTTATTCTGTAGAACTACTGTCAGTCTCTCTCCATTTACTATTCTGTGTGCCATCTTCCAGAAGACTAGCACATAGCACTAGCACTAGACTAGCACATTCAGTTACCCCACTGGCCAGACATGCCCCATCTATATCCATACCATTGTTTACAGCATCATTGAGTCTTTCTGTCGTCTCCTCACTTGTAAATATTTTGTGCATTACCACAGTCCCCTGCACAGTCTCTAATTTTCCTGGTTCTGTTGCTTCCATCATTTTTTGTAAAACAATCATGCAGACTCCTCCCAATATAATATTCACCTCCAAAACATCATTGTCCTTCTGAATGATAGTTTCTGTTCACTGGTAAAAGCCCTCTGCCACCACATAAGCTCCTCACAAAGAGTCCTCCAAACAGTAAGGCAAGATCCCAAATACCTGGCTAACTTTCCCCTAGTAGCATAATTACCAGCCTGAAAAGAGGCTACTAGCCTAGTGGGACTAATCTGGTTATCAGAGGATAAATGAAATCCAGCACCCTCTGCAGTTTCCCTAAAGTGGGATATCCCCCTCAACTTAAAGTTGAGAAGCAAAGAAAAAAAAACAAAACAAAGTCTTCTCAAAGCTGAAGACCAGAAATCTAGTCTAACACAGTAAGAAGCTCATTGCTAAAATGTAATAAACAGTTTACTAAGTTGACTATGATTTAAATCACCTCTCAATGAGGACTTCAGAGCTTCAGCCATGACTGCAAATGTAGTATTGGCCTTTATTTCTGAATGCCAGTAATGTACTGCTGGACCATCAGCATCCATTGAATGCTCCCTAGCAGCTTGTCCCAAGGGCAGCCTTCACCCTGCCCTAGTTATGTTTTGGCTAGGGTTAATGAAATGACAGAAAGTTAGAGAAGGCAAGATTCATGACTGCATTAAAGCCTAGTCAAGAGATACTAGCAGATCCCTCTAACAGCTGAAGACATAGGAAAAACAGCTTTTCCCAGCACCAAAGTACTTATGCAAGTACACTTTCCTTACTTTTGGGTTACATGGTAATCCCGCAACCTTTAAAAAGTTAGTGGATAGACTCTTAAAACTCCACATTACATATGTTGCTTCTTACTTAATCAATGTCATAGCACACTCTGAGGACTGAAATTCCCATCTAGCTAAGGTACAGGCTGTACTCACCTTCAATTGGACATACTGACTGTTAATGCCACCCAGAACAAGTTAGGCATGACAGAGGAAAAATATTTACTGCACGTAATAGCTATGGCAATTGTTATACCCCAGAAGGAAAAAATGGAATCAGTGAGAAACTAGCTTATACCAGGAACTAAGAAACAAGTGAATGCATTTTTGCACTTAGCTGGGTACTATGGAAAACTTGTACTCCATTTTGTCTCAGTAACATGCTCTGTAACACAGACAGATAGATCCCTGACTGCAAGCCAGTCGATTTGAGGTTGACTAGTGGTCAAGCAGCTGGAAGAGCTGGGTGAGGTGGGTGAGAGATATGCAGCTCATACCCGCACATTCAACTAGGAGGGATGGTTGTTGTAACTGCTCCACCTTTGTTGACCTAGTGCTTCATCGGGAAATGCATAGGCCACTGTCTCTGAGAACAGGCTAAGGGATGGGACATGGGTGGACTTCTCAAACCAAAAATGGTTGCTCTGCAGAGGTGTGTCAGTGAGTGGGAGTGCTTTGCAAGGATCTGGGCATGGGCGGTTCTATGCTGATGCAAAAGCTCAGATCAGCATCAGTGAGTATCATTAGGCCTGCATAATAATGGACATAATAACGACTGCCAGAATGAAGGCCCCATTATTTGATCTCACCTTATGGGGAGCAGATCAGCTGGGGATGGCTCTCACCCCATGAGGAGTAAATAGGTCAATTAATTGCAGGGACATGACAGTCAGCAGGCAGCAGGACCTCAAACATAAATAAATAAATAAATAAATAAATACAATTACTTTTTACAGATATGACAAAAAGTAATATAGTCCATAAAATAAAGTGGACACTAGAGGCAGACAATACTTTTAAGTAGTTAAAAGAAATGTGCTCAGAAGGGGTGTACTGTAAGTGTTTGTGCCACAAGTACTCAAACCCCACTATCTCAGAGTCAAGAAACAAGGATGCTGTAGCTCAGGCAGGCTGCTGCTCACACTCAAACTGAAATATGAGTCCAGGCAAGCAGCTTCCACAGCTTACATGAACACATTATTCGAATGTGAGTGAGGCGAGTGCAGCAGCCATAGTGAGGGAGTGGGAGGTATTGGGACAGGTTGGGAGTGTTGATTAGGGCACCAGTGGGGAAGGGAGTTTTAAGTTTAGGGAGTGTTAAGGTTAGGGAGTGAAGAAGGGAGGTTTAGGGAGCAGGAAGGGAATTTTAGGTTTAGAAGTAGAATGGTAGTTTTAGGGTTATGGCGCAACAAGCAGTCTTAAGGTTATGGAGTGAGAAGGGGATTTTACGGTTAGGGAGCTGAAGGTGTGTTTTAAGTTTAGGGACCAGGAAAAAGGTTTTAGGGTTAGAGAATTGAAAGTGAGTTTTAGGGTTAGAGTTAGGGTTCTTGTTGGGCTATGAGAATTGAATAATTATGGGAAATCAAGTTAGGGGAGGTTCGAACACTTGCCTGTTCAAGCAAGTGACAATGACTAACCGCATCATACTCATATAGCACACGAGCAGTTGTAATGGACCCATTCAGAGTCTGTCTTGTCATCTCTGGAGTTTAGCAGGCCTTGCATAGTTTACGCTGATAGATCATAGGCAGGCCTAGGGGCAGTGCTATAACAGGCTTCCTATGGAGATGAGCACCCTGTATACTTTCTGAGTCATAATTAATGCAGAAATCAAGCATTCTACTATTGAAAATATGTTTTATAATGACGTGGGTGTTTACTTCAACAAAATATTAGCCCTTCTGCTAATGACAGAGCAAGTAGTCAAATTAATAGCAAAATGGAAATATGAAGCTGTGTAAATGGGCCCTCCTAGTACAGCTATTCAAATTAACTGTACAGAATAGCTCAGGCTCAATTCACTATCATGCACATGTCTTGTCTAAGGCTCATAGCCCATGTGGTTGGCCTGAAATCAAGGTTTGCAAGCTATGGGGGAGGGTGTCAATTTAGCATAGTGTGGTGGTCTTCATCAAGTGGTATATCAGCATGAAGTTAAATGACACAAAACAATGTACACAATGCAGTTGTAAATACTGCATGTAAAAGTCTTGTTCTAAATATTGGAAAATAACATTATCAGTTTAACTACAGATGTTAATTTATGAAATGCAGGATCCTTGCTGTATTAGTTACAGTTTATTGCCACAAGTTTGTTGGTTAATGAAACCAATTAGTGGTGTATTCAAATGAAACCTGAAGGCAGAGATGCTGGTCCTTCCTGGAGGAGATTCCATGCCCACAGCAGTATTTTTGGGTGAAGAAAACTAGAATAAACACAGGCCTGGAAGAAAAAATTGGAAGGAACAGTGGGCATCTTTTCTGCTCAAAGAAAACCAGAAAGAAGATAGTTGCTGGGAAGTTCAAGGAGACTTGCTAAGAAAAACTATGCCCCTACAGTAACAAAACCATACTAAAAAGTAATTTAAATTGTCTTTTTTTAATTTTATAGACTTATTTGTGAAGAACCTGCATTTTTTCCCACTTCCATGCAACAAAACTATATGATTTTATATTTCACTCTCTCTCTCTCTCTCTCTCTCTCTATATATATATATATATATATATATATATATGTAGGTTCATACTAGGCTATCTGTCCTAGGGCATTTATAAGCCTAGCCATAGTATGTTTGGCTTTCGCCACCCATTTTAAATTAATTTTGCTATGCCCTTTTTCAAGGTTAGTATACTGTGCCTCTGTCTAACAGTGACACAGAAGTGATACTGGGGTAAACCTACGATCTCCCATCCACTCATCAAGATTCATCTTGAAGAGAGTCAATGAGGGAGTCTGCCTAACCTGGACTGGAATTTTATTCCAGAGTGAAGGGAGCCTCTGGGTTATGAATCTGTCCCTCCAGCATGTCCTATTTATTTCAGTGCTGAGGTTCAAGTCTCTCGAGCACGTAGCTCGATGGGATTTGGATTTTCTGAGGTGCAGCATGTCCATTAATTCCGGGTTGGACATAACTTTATACGTCAGGCACAGATCGCCTCTGAGCAGGCGGTATGCCACTGAGTAGAGCTGGAGTTTCTTTAACCGGGCAGCATATGGCATCTGTTTGAGCCCTTTGATCCTCTTGGTGAGGTACTTTTGGGGTCTTTCCAGTTGCTGTAAGGCTCTGCACATCCACATCCAAGAAGGGCATTGTACAATGGCCTGATGAGGGATGAGTAAAGAGGCACACTATGACCTCCCCTGATCTAGATGTGAATCCCTTCATGATTAGGTGGGCTATATAAAATGTTTTTCTAACCACTTTGGCCATGTGGTTGTCATATGAGAGATTCCTATCAACTGGGGACATATATATATATATATATATATATATATATATATATATATATATATATATATGGATCTAGGACTTTTGATCGAAAGATCAAAAGCCCAAATCCATTACCACTGAACACACTTTAACGAAAGCGCTTTCATCGAAAAAGCACTTTCGTTAAAGTATGTTAAAAAAAACACAAAATCTACCTGAATGCAGGGGGGCAAGCCTGCACCCCCCACACCTCCGTACTTTAATATTCTCACTTTGAGGTCACACTACAGTGGGGAAAAGGGAATTTTCCCTTACTGCACTGTAGTACGACCGGAACAACAAGCATACTTACGTGAAAGCGCTGCTTCGGTGAACAGCACTTTCGTGCAAGTATGTTCACCAAATTGGGATTCGGTGAAAGATGCAGTCGAGCATCTGTACAGATCTCGTATGTATGTATCTATCTATATATATATATATATCTATATATAATATATAATATATAATATATAATGTATATAGTTATAGTTTTATAGATATATATATATATATAGCTATATATGTGTATATATATATATATATATATATATATATATATATATATATATAGTTATATATGTGTATATATATATATATATATATATATATATATATATATATATATGAGTCTACTTCTGAAGACCGACAGCCCACTTAACTGACAAGCAAAATACTGACACCAGAAGACCAACAGCACAGAATGCCGAAATGCCAGAATAGCGACATGGCATTTCACCGACAAGTTCCTCACATGCAGCAGTTGCCTAGCGGAGTCCAAGAAGTCTTGCTGGTAAGTTTAAATGGTGAGATCGTGATACAGTTAGGATCGGGAAATATGCCCTTTCCTCACTGTAGTGCGATCTCGGAGTTGGTATATATAAGTACAAGGGGGGGGGCGCAGCCCCCCACACAAGTACAATAGGGTATACTGTAGTGTTTGTAAGTATTTGTTTTGTATAGGTTTAATTTTTTTATGTAGGTATTGGGTAGGTTAATGGGATGTGAGAGTTACGTGGGTAATGGCTTTATAGGATGTTGCAGTGTAGTGGGATGTGTGTGATTTGCAGGTACGTTCTTGTTTATGTTTTAGTTGTAACAGTTTAGTTTATGAGTGTAATTTTGTGTGGTAGTGTGTAAGAATGCTTGGTGTTGTTTATGTTGATGTTTCTGTGTGTGTTTTGTGAGTCAGTGTTATGGTGTTCGGTATTGTGGACTGTCGGTATTGTGTGGTGTCGGTGTTTTGGCTGTCGGGGTTGTGGTGTGTCAGTGTAGTGTAGGGGATCTATATATATATATATATATCTATATATCTATATATATATATATATATATGCTATATATATATATATATATATATATATACATATAGCTATATATATATATATATATATATATATATATATATATATATATATATACATATATATAGCTATATATATCTTATATGTTTAGGTTACTAGAACTGTGGTATAAGACAAACATAAGAGAGTTAATGCAAATAATATGTTGATAATTTGTAATTATAGTAAAAAATCCAAAGCCTGGAAACGTTGAGGTAAAATGCAGTGTTTAATCCAAACACCTCAACGTTTCCAGACTTTGGATTTTTTACTGTTGTTTTGCATTTTGTATCCTGCCTGGTTTACCTATATGCTGTTCTTGTTTCTTTGAATTTTGGTGGCTTTGCTTTGGAAAAGCCACAGGTGTTGAAACAGTTTTATCCTTGAACATGACACAGTCTATGGTGAATAATATTGGTTGTTCTGTGAAGCAAATACTGCTAATTCAACATAACCGGCTGCTATCCTGTTTGGGGGAACCAAGAGAAGTTTTGATACCTGATGTGGATGAGGCTGCTGCTGGCTTAAAAATAAAAAATAACTGTCTTGGAACATAAGGTACAGTCATTTAAAAGATTACAGTGGCAACACTTTAGTTTTGCAAAATATTTAGAATGTGGTGTTTTTCCATGTGGTATGAGGGTTTTAAAAATACCCTCATACCACAATACATACCCCGAGTTGCTCAAAAAGTGGCAGGAGGTTAATTTGAGAATTGGGACTGAGTATATGAGACTAATGAATTAATATTTTTACAAAATTTAATGTGACTTACATTAGGAGATTATTCAGACTGAGAATGAACTGTTTGAAACACCTTTAACAAATGAGGGTTCATTGTTATATAACAAATTACTTGAGAATTTAACAATATTTGAATAAAAGCTGATTGCCACTAAGAAACGCAAATTGAACCAAGGCATTTGAGATTTTAAAAATGGCTACATTTTTTCTTGGCCTAGGGAACGCCCAATGCCTTTTACACAGGAAGGCAGATATAATAATAAACAGCGAAGGATGAAACAGACCATGGACTCACTAGATAAGTTTTCTCCTGATGAGCTTGTCAGTGGGCATAATGTTAACGTAGATTCAATTAACAGGAATCAGCAACCTGTAGACTCAAACAATGTTACATATTTACTATTAGAAGCAGGTAGTTCTGTGAGGTTCACACACTCCCATTAATACAAATGCTACAACACTAAAGAATCATAATTTTCAGCAGGGGAAGACTCTAATTACTATCACATTACCAGAGAAAGTGGAGCAGGCAGTAAGGAATACATCAAAGAACTGAGAGAAGGAGAGGGACAATTCGAAGGGCAAGAAGCAGACTCAAGGTCAGCAGTCCAACACGTGGAGAAGCCAAAGACCAAAGACCCACAGCAGGACACACAGCAACAAGAACTGAGTGAATTTTCTGTTAATCTATCTTCTTTTCAATTAACTGAAGCTGAGTTAAAGCTGTTGAATAAAGGCATAGGTTTCATTCGATCTAATGTGGACAATGTTGTGACAGCACTGACTGACCTTACACTGTTTATAAGGAATGTGAGTCTGAAATTTATATTTAAGGATGCATCTGATACATCTACACAGGTATAGTATATTTATACCACTGAATTGTCCCATTTTAAATGCATTTATCGGGGCACGTGAAAGGGACATAGTAACTGTTATATGAAGTCTGAAAAAAAGAAATACAACCTTTCTTTGTCTGAGTTTCAAGCTCTTGAAAAATTACAAAACAACAATGATATTATTAAACAGGCTGACACAAGTGGTGCAATTGTTATTTTTGATATATATATATATATATATATATATATATATATATATATATATATAAAATATGCTTATACTTGAATTTTTGACTGACTGATAGTTTTGTTGAAGTCCCTCCAGCAGAAGTATTTAAATGTATAAGTAAAGGTAATATGTGTATATTTGAGCTGCAATTTAATAATGACATCAGTACTGAACTGTTTAATTATTTTACAGTTCCATGCCCTACAACACCTGTTTTGTATGGTCTCCCAAAAATTCATAAAAGTTTAACTAATGCCTCCTATTGTATCTGGTTCTGGCTGGGTCACCAAACCTATTTCTCACTATTTACAGATTACTTTAAGCAAATATTTATATAAAGTTAAAAGTTTTATTAATGATATGAACAATTGCTTACAACAGTTATACTGCTGGTCTAATGAACATCAGAACGTTAAATTTTATTTGTAACTCTTGACATTAAATCATTATTTACTGTGACACCTCTACAATATGAGTTAGAAGCACTATATGACTTTCTAAGTAGAACACATGGCACAGCTGGTAGAGAAGTCAAAACAATTTGTGAATTGACAGAAGTGGTGCTGACTAACCCTGTGTTTATGTTTAATGAATGCACATACATCCAGAAAAATGGGGTGGCGATGAGCACCCCAATGGCAAATACATATGCAAATACTGTTTTGTGCTGGGAACAGCAATTTCTTTATAGTGAACTACATACTTTTTATGACAAAATATTATTTTTTAAACGCTTTGTGGATGACGTTTTTCCTGTGGGCTGGTAATAATGCTGAACTTGAAGTATACATAGAATATTTAAATAGAACCACTAACATTTTAAAATTTACAGCTCAGTTTTCTGTGGATACTATCAATTATCTGGATGTTAGTCTAACTAAATGTAGTGGAGATATTAATACTTCAATGCATAGAAAAGAGATACACTCCAATAGATATGTCCACAGGAATAGTATGCATGCCACACACACTTTTAAGGGTGTAGTCAAAGGACAAATGTTAAGAGCTAGTCAACTAAACACAGATGAGGCCAATTTTAAATTGGAACTGGATAGAATGACCACAGATGTTGAACACTGTGGTTATAATAACTCACAATTTTTCCCTCTAGCCACTAATCTAATAATGCCATATTATTTTTAAATGATTACCTATAACCTTAATTCCCTTACTGCATACCTCTTGATTTATTATTGTTGTTTTTCGTTTTACACCCTTATTATTTTATTTTTGTATATAGCTATGTTTAATTCCATGGAGTACATTATTTCTTATCCATTGTATTCATGACATTGTTTTGCTCTGTATTATTGTAAATTTCTCTCTAGTTGCATGTCTGTTTGGGACTTTTCCCCTTGGTTCTCCACTGAAAAAGGGTAATTTCTTACCCAGCTGCACCAACCCGGTTAGCAAATGCAAAATAAAATAAATAAAATAAGTTATTATGGAAAGAACAGGCAAAGTGAGACCCCATTTTTCTAGTAATACTAGCTTTGTTAATTCTGATCATAAATTCTATTAAAAATAATTATATATGCTATGTCATGTCATATAATCGTAGATCAGAGAGTGTTAAGAAAAGTATTAGAAACAATTGGGGTATTCTTAAAAACATGCCTGAGATAATCAGAATAGTTGGAGAGGCCCCTATGTTTTCATATCGCACATGTCTGAATTTGAAACAAAGATTATGCTATAAGGACTTTAAAAATAATAAAAAGTTGAACATAAGTAGAAAACAGGGTACAGTTCCTTGTTTGCATATGCTGTGATGACATAAATACAAGTTGTTAATTTATACATCCTAACACTAAGAAGAAATATACTTTCAGGTGTTTTACAACTTGTAATACCGCTGCCATTGTGTATATGGCATGCTGTAAGGTGTGTAAAGCATTCTAAATAGGGAAATGCACAAGAAGGTTGAAGGACAGAATTATTGAACACAAATTTGAAATGCGTACGGAAGTAGCAATGAATGCTTTCGGCAAGCATATAAGGGAGAAAAAGTACACATACATTTAACTTTAGAGTGACTGAGAGACAGAAGAAGACGAAAAGAGGGGTTTTAAGAATGAGTTAGAAATACGTGAATACTCATGGATCACACTGTTAGAAGTTGATTGTTTTCCAGGTTTAATACAGCAGTAGGCATTAAACCTATCTTAAAAAGAAGACAGTTAACTTTGAAATAACATCTTGTGTGGATGGGTCTTAGTTAAACGTTTTACTTATTTTATGGCTATACTGACTTTCAGTAACATTTTATCTGCACATGTGCCTTTAAACTGAAGTGCTTAATACAACGGTGTTATGTGATTAGTTGTATGGTTTGAATTTACTATTTAAATGAGAGCATCTGATTTCTTTTTTACACACTGATGAAGGGTTGATCCCGAAAGCTTTGTTAATTTTTTCCTGTTTGGAATAAACGCTGCATTTTACCTCGACTTTTCCAGGTTTTGGATTTTTTATTATTGTTTTGCATTTTGTATCTTGCCTGGTTTACCTACTTGCTGTTTTTGTTTCTTTGGTAATTTGTAATGAATCACACAAATCATAATAAGAGCATACAACAGGAAGTAAGAATGTGAAACTGCAAAGCTATATAAAATGTAATTGTCTTAGAATCTTTTGGCCCTTATAGTAGAGATGGATGAATGCAACAAGACTAGAGAAGAAAAAGCTTTCTCAAACTAAGTATAATGGTATTAAAAGAAACAAGGTATACACAGGAAATGAATATGTTATTGGAAGATTATAAGAAAATCAGAAGCATTTTTGATGTTGATAAACTGGTGGGTATCTTTTAAAATAAAATTAAAATAAAGATATGAATGGATTAAGAAAGAAAGAGGAAAGGAGAAAAGATCATCCCCAGGATTTAATAAAATCCATGTAGGCACAGCATAGAGCCTACACGGAATGTATCAGTGTACACGGCTATGGCTCCCCCTCGGCAGCACACCATGTATATTAATGATGGTCCACTGCCAAGGGAGAGCCGAGGAACATAGATATTGAATCAGTGTAGGGAAAGGTGTAGCAGCTACCTGTGGCTACAGATGAGTGTGAGTCTCCCTGTAATGCCCCGCCACTGTTGTAATGTTGTGAAGTGCGTCAAATGTATAATATGTCATTTTATGATGTGTTATGCTTTTATTTTTTTTTGTTTGTTTGTTTTAACTGCAGATTTGCACGGTGCTGCACAGGGTAAGGCAATGCCAAGTTGTGCTCACATATAGATAACTAACATCTGCCAGACATCTAAAAATTAGAAAGCAGATGTAATTAATTATCATATTTACATTTTTTTTAATTACCGTTTGCACATCACGGAGCACAGCAGAGCCGAGCGGAGCTTATACATACATAGCTGACACCTGCCAGACATCTAAAAATAGAAACCGGATATAATTAATTATTTATTTATAGGTGTGTTTAAGCCTATTTGTGTGGCACGACGTGGTGCTCAGCAATGCTAACAGGTAGCCTAGCAGTATATGTGAAGGTGTACTAGCTTTTGTAACATCCAACTAACTCCATGGGTAGAGTTATAGTGTTATGTGTAGAAGGTCATGGGTTCGAGTCCATACCAGGCAGAATATGTCTGTAAATGAATGTACTATTTTTGTTTAATTTCGTTAAATTATTGTGAATTTTGGCACTAGTGCACTTTGTTAATCACTGCTCATTCATGCTAAGCAGTGCAAAAATGGCTACCAATGTTTGTGATGTGCTAAGCTAAAACCAAGGTTCTCCGAGTTTTAATGCTGCTTGTCTTCACTTATCTGGTTTGCAGGCTGCTAAGTGAACTGCACTTTTTTGAATGTTGCTCAATGACTTATAAGGGTGAGAAAATAGCCTATGTTAAGCCCAATAGGCAAGAATTCTACATCATTCATTACAGTTCAATCAACTGTTGGTATGGCTGGCAGTGTTGGCGAAGGTGTGCGCTTTCAGATGTAGAGGTGGGGTATTCAGGAGTCTGGGGTCATGGTTGCGATCCTGGTTAAAAACCATGAACTCCATCTGATGCAGGGTGGATTCCATGGCTCAGAGTGTAAGGCGGAGGCCTGGGACTGATTGGCCAGGGAACTCACCAGTGTTACTGTTATCCCCTGCACAGATGAGCAGTGTTGTCACCATTATCACGATCTGAAAAGGAAAAAGAAGAGTACCTTGGACACCTGGGTCTAAGAGGCAAGAACAGGGAATGCCCTACAAATATGTAAGTAAGTTTTCCTCTGTTTTACCAATATAAAAACTGAATGTCTGCAGAACTGGTATGCATAATGGTGTGCTTCTCTCACAACAGCTGCAGCTGAGAGGGCTCACAATGTCGAGTCCCCTTGCCTGGTGCTTGGCCAGTTTGTGCCATGAGCATGGTAAGTACTGATTTAGTATGCTAAATGTAGTGCAACAACAAGAAAGAGTAAATCATGTACTGCAATAAAGTATACACAAGCAAATCTGTAATGCAATAAATGGTCAAGTAGAACAGTAGTGCAATAAATGGTAAATTAGAGCTGTAGTGCAGTACATGAACAATACCAACTGATGTTCAATAAACAATACCAATAACAGTAAGCAAAATGGTGCTCAGCAGGATTGTGCTGTCATAACCATTGCAGTAGAGCTGCATACATTGCTTGTCTATGGTAAGGTTTCTGCAGTCAAGTGTAACACTGTAATAGCTGTAAAATGCAAAAGTAATGGCCTGCAAACTATATTGCTTAACTCATAGTACTGCCCAAGGCTGTCTCCAAGCCAGTATTGCTCACATAATGCACTCTGTTCCTCCTACTTCAGGTAATAAAGGCATATGGGTGAGGTAGCCCACTCCATGGGCGGATATTGTGTGAGTACTGCACAGATTTGTCAAGGCAATAGCAAAACAAAATGTTCTCCAGTATTGTTGATACTAAAATAAAGCTGTTTTAATATATGTAGTGCGGTTGTATCCCATACATGTGTGTTCTGCTGTCAGTGCAATCAATTATAACACTGTAATAGTTCTAGAATGCAAAAAGAATGTCCTGCAACTTGGTTCAAGGTTATCTCCAGCGCACTATCAGTCACATAACGCTCACGTTTTCTCTCTCCCCAGGAACAAAAGGTATATGACTAAGGTAGCCCTTGTTATGGGCAGATATTGTGTTTAGAGTTCACAGACTTTTAAAATCAATAAGAATAACATGTTCACCAGCATTGTTGATTTATAAATAAATATGTCTACTTCAAGTATGGCTGTATTCCTTGCATGTCTGTACTAAGTTGCTGCAGTCAGTTATTACATTATTTGCTGATGTCCCCCTGGAGTCATAGCTATTGGGTTGTATTCCCATGCCCTTCAATAAAGGCATGACAGCTGTCTAGTGTATGAACTGTACACAAACATGCCTCTCAAGTGTCATGATTTCTTGTACTGTAATTAATAGTGCAGAATCAAATCCAAATGCATGCAAAGGTACACAAAACGAATCCAATAAACCACAGAAAAGGTGCACTGAAAATGAACCAATAAAGCCATGGATGGAGGCAACCAGAATATGCAACGTTTTATTAAAGAAAATAATAAATCACACTAAAAACACTCCATTAACGCTATTAAAAAATCTGTTTTTGTTTTGTCACACTTCATCGGATGTGGTTTAGAATAAAGAGCTGCCCTTTTATATACATTCAAACCTGTGACATCAAAAGCCTTAAGCCAACCAGAATTAATTCCTAATATGAAATAAATTAATTAATTAAACCTTTCAAATTATAATAAAAACCTTAAAAAATATTTATATGTGAGTATTATTACCAAAGATAAAATACTTGTAGAATGAATTAAAGCACATCTGGATAAACACAGGGTGTTCATGAGTGTAAATAAATAAATAATAAATAAAAATTATACGTTCCTTAATTCATTTGTACATCAAAATCCATAATAGTGCATAATCCCTTGTGTCACAGGATTACCACAGAAATGATTACATGGAGTGCAAAGTATTACCAAATCTGCTTACAGAACACCTTGGTATTATAAGTCTACATGATATTCAAGTGTTCTGTCAAGTTGTATACCTGCATTTGTTATAGATTGGCCCATACTATTCCATGAAACAGCTTGAGAGGTACATACATGCTACAGCACTATAGGAGACTTGTAGTCACTGTACACAAAACTGACAATACACAGCTGTAGAGTTAATATTACCACTATTTTCAGGGATATAAAATGCAATGTCACTAATGGACTGTTTCTCTCTCTCTCCATCCCTTATCTGCATATATTTAATATTATGTATTATTATGGTTTACTATTAACATATTAACTACTATTAACATATATTGTTAAAATAACTATATTTTGGGAAATGTGGTTTATTATTATGTGCTATTATGCTTTCATATTGACATATCTTGTTAAATTAACTGTTTTGTTGGCCTTATGCGGTTTATTATTATGTGTTATTATGCTGTCATATTAACATATCTTGTTAAATTAACTGTGCAGTTGCCCTTATGCTTTCACTGTTACTGACATGCTGTTAACATGCTGACTGTTCTGTTATTTCATGTTGTGTCATACATAATATACATTGCTATGTATTTGGGTTAATTAATATCATGTTCCATGCTGTTAATACTAACAATGATTTGTTCATAACTAACCCCAACTTATTGCTATACCTTAATTACCACAGCATGTCAAGGTAGACTGGTTCCAGCTAATACCCCTACCTTGCCTCAACTGGCCATGGCACCAAGTCCCAGCATGTCTGGGACCCAGACTGGTGGTGGCCCCCTCTGCTGCCCTTCATTACCTGCAGAGTTGGGTAGTGCTGCCCCATGGGATGGGGATGGACCCCCTCTGGGAGCAGTGGTGGAGGGAGAATTGTCACCTAGGCTGAGCTGCTGGTCTTGGTGCACAGGATAGTCCACCGTGGCTATGACCGCCACCTGCATCAGTTAGAGGACATGCTGGCCAACCTGGTGGGGCAGCCTCACCCTGGTGCCCATCTTCCAGCACTGCCAACCCCAGGACATTGAAGGGGCAGTGCCAACAGTCCTATAGGTGGGGATGTGAGTCAAGCTGCTGCCATCTGGAGGTTCATGGGACTTGAATTCCACAATGCCCTCTCTATCCAAGGTGCTCAGCCCCCTCATGTGTCACACACCACCCCTGTCTACTGTCTTGTCTGTTTGCAAATGCATCCTCACCTACCCAACTTACCTCCCCCACATGTACTTATGTCCTGTCCCTTCCTCAACATTCCACTCTCACATTACAAAAATGGGCACCTGTCCCAAAAAAAAAAAAAATATTGTCCCATACATAGCTCTCCATTTCACACGTGCCCACTGGACCCATGTAATTTGGTACAATTGGGATGACAATGCAGTTATATTGCCCTCACCCCCTCTCTCTGGAGTTTGAGAGTCCAAATTCATCAACAAATTCTGTCAAAGTGCACAGTTGTTGCTGTACAAGAAATGGATAGCTATGGTTCTTTCATACACCCTTCCTGCACATCCCTCCCTGCCTTTCACTATGTTTTTCCCCTGCTTGCTCCCATTTCACCACTTTCCCATCTCCCCTTTATTTCTTTTCTTTATATTTTTTAGCATGAAGCTGTATGATGTGCAGTGTAGTGCAGCTTCGCTAAGCTCAGCTAAATAGAGCTATAATGACTATATGTACTTATAACATTGTAAGACACATGTACATAATAATCACCTCTGCCATGCTTCAAACCCATCACACCTGCAGCTCACTGCATTAACCTCCCATGCCACGCAACTCTTACTTAAAACAGGTGACTTAAACAAAACATAGTATTTGCCAATTACAGTCATTAGATGTGTTTCAGCAGAGCTGCATGCTATGCAGCTCTGTGCAAACTAGAATAAAAAGTAATGGAAAAAATGGGAGTGTACCCTAGACTCTGGTGCAATAGTACACCACTAGACAGCCAAATACATGATAAAGGATGTAACTGAGATCTGTAATAGCAGGTAAATGTGCCCTTTTATCAGCAACATGTAGAAAGTCACCTGCTAAGGCATTAATGGCAAAATACATGTTCAGCTGGGACTGTGCTACAGAAATACATCCATATAAAGCCATGCACATACTGATGGATGTAGAAAATGTTTGTCACAGCCTGTATTAGTGCACATATATATATATATATATATATATATATATATATATATATATATATATATATATATATATATATGACTCAGTAGCTCAGTCTGTTAAATGCCTTGTATACAGCACATTTTGCCACACACAGTCTTCTTCTTCTTCTTTCAGCTTTTCCAGGTTAGGGGTCACCACAGTGGATCACCTCTCTGCTCATGATTGGCAATGGAGTTTTACGGTGTTGAGTTGCCAGCCCGGCGTCCAATCGTCCACACAAGGCACACACATGCACACATGCCTTGGGCCAATTTAGAGTGTCAAATCCACCTACAGCATGTCTTTGGGATGTGAGAGGAAACTGGAGAACCAGGAGGAAACCCACGCAACCACAGAGAGGACATGCAGACTCTGCACAGAAGGCACCCCAGCTGAGGATCGAACCGGAGAACCTCTTGCTGTGAGGTGGCAACACTAACCGCTGCACCACTCCGGCCACCCCCATTTTGCCACACACAGTCCTGGGTTCAAATCCAGTGTTGTGTTGCATTTCAATTACATTATTGTGGAGACAGCAATTAATGGATGACTCACACTGTTTATCCACACAAAGCATTGCAAATTAAATAACTGCTTTTCAGTGCTGGAAGTCACAGGCCTACAGGTAGGGACACACTTCACATATCCATATAGCATTATTATATGTCAACTAGTACTCTGTTATTGACACAGTTGCCTAACATACATACCTTAAACAAATGCCTTAATTGGAGTGTAAAGGGTACCTTCACCCTGGCTCTGCCCCTACAACAAGGCTGACACAGATACACCTTCAACTTGTCCTTCAAAGTGTTCACACTCTCTGCCTATGTTTACTACCTGCAGCAGCAGCTGCAGCCTGTAGTACACACAGTTATATGTAAAGGTTTCTGCTACACACCTACCCTCTGCGACAATGTAGTCTCCTCACCCCAGTAATGTCCATCTCAACAGCTAATAAAGATGTGCTGGCCTACATGAAGGACTTATATATTGCACAGTGGTTGCATGTCATTGGTTAATGAGAGTTCAATCAGCTGTTTTGGCTGCAATTAGCTTATCAGAGCCACAGATTGGTTTAGAGGCAATTTTCTGCTAATGAGAGGCATGTTAAAAATGCAAGTAGCAGGCTATGTGGAAACATTCTGTATGACACTTTCATCCCACAGAGCGTGCCTTAGTGAAACATTACCAATAACACATTTCAAAAGAGGAATACTGCACTCAACCATGCATGTAATTGTTTTTTATGTATAACAGGATGTGGATGGGAGAATAGAGTAGTATCTATAGTTACAGCAGTAAGCCTGTCTTAGACCTGTGGTAATGACATGTCATTGATATCTTGCTGTCTTACACCTACAGGGGGCATACAATACTTCAAGGTTGCATTGTCTTTTGTCATTGTGACACACTGATGTTGTTGGACTGTCCCTTTATAGTGGTTGTAATAGCACACTGCTGTTTGTCTGGCACTGGTCTTATGACATACTATTGGGTGGTTGGCCTTAGGGGACACAAAACAGTAGACTAGATTGTTAGGTGTGTGATCATACAGCAGGCAGAATCTCTCATGGCACACGGGGAAATACCTCAATATTGATACTATTGTGGTTGTATGCACACACATAGTATGTTGTCACACTGTGGGGTATGACTTGTATAAGCAAGCAGTGGACAGTGCCAGCCATTTTGTCCTTGTTGTATCTGTACATAGTGGATGTCCATGTATCTGATCCTGTAATGTGTTCCCCTTGTGTTGTCTTTCAGGAATAACGTACCATAGATGCCATGCCACATTCTCATATTTGGAAAATGAAATAATACTTGAATCCTGCTATCCAGGGGAGACATAACAGGGAACAGTGGGCTGCATTGTGGGCAGACCTTGTTCAGGATGTCAATGACAATGGCCACCAGGACAGGACATATGGACAAGCTCTACACTGTGCAACAGACATGGTGAATGCTGCACAATGAAGGGCAGCTGATGCAGCCAGGGATTGCGCCATCACCAGAGGAGGGCCTGCAGCAGAACAACCACTCTTGGCCACTGAGAAATTCCTGGCAAACCTAGGAACACACAACAGCTCCGAGGCATCCATCACGCCATACATTGTGGAGGTGGGTGCCACAGTATCCATAGCACAGGAGCATGCAGATTGCTTACTGTGATCACTATTTTAATACTCTAGCAGTCATTGTGTCAGGCTGTGTATACTTTTATGTGGGTGTCGGGTCCATCTGTTTTTGGGGGGGGGGGGTTAAGCTCAATCGTGCACTCATACACAGAATGTCACCAGTACATCAAGTAACACAGCAGCTACCGTACAAATGAGATATATGCACAAATTAACTTGTGCTGCAACATGTTAGGTACTGACAGTACATCACCCTCAACTTTTTACAGGTCCATCGGGTGTTGTCCAAGGCCATGGTCCTGCTCCTGGTAAGCTTGATATTGTTTTGTTACAGAAAATATATATGCTATTAAAGTTAAGGCCAGAATAATGCCCTATGTACAGTACACTTAGGTTTGCGTTACCAGAGTAGAATGTTTGCATGTTCCATTCTGGAACATTTACCTAAAGTTCTTAGAGTGGGTAATCACAGGAGTGTGGCTGAATGAACAGAAACACTTTTGCAGTTATACATAAGAGTCAATAAGCCTCCTAGTTTAAATGAGGCAATTAATCCGATGTGCCTTTTAAAAATCAAAAGGTTAATGGTACATACCTTAGGCATTGAATCTTGTATTTGTATATATTTATTAAGATAGATGCACTGGGTTTTATGTGTTGGTTTATCAAATATAGGTTCATATTGAATATCTAAAAGGTAAATTGTACTGGTCAAGTGTCACATGATTTACCTGACGTGCTTGTTATACAGGCCTTGAGTTGAATGCGTATTTTGTTGTGAGGAAGTCTGTTGTGCATGAAAGCAGAGGGGAGAAAATGTGAGACTTGTAATGCAGTTGTTGATCCTCATTATTATGACTCTAGTGCTGGTATTAATGTACTGCTTTTATCTTGGTTTTCACAGGTGACCAGGGGCTTGGAGTCTCTCCCTCACACAGCCTCATGTCAGTGTCTCCTTGGACTCTGATGATGATGGTGGCTACAGTGAGGCACAGGTGGAGTTGTTGGGGGCTGAATCTGTCCTAGAGGTTGACATCTCTCTTATGCCCCAATGTCACTACACACAGTCAGTATGCTCACACATACCCAGTCCACATGGGCCACAGATATTGGATAGTCACATGGTGGAGACATTGCACAGGAAAGTGTGACAACTATGGCTCCACTGAGTGTAGACACTGGACATAGCCAGAGAGCAGGAAAGGTACCACACAGGTGGACTGACAGGAGTGCTTGTAGGAGGACTGCTGTCCAACCAACACCTGTTGCAGGTGTTACATCATGGGTCACTCAGCGCATGTTTTTTAGGCCATCATGGAGGTACAAGTGCATTCTGAACGGAACACCAGATGTATGTTTAGAGTTATGGATGCAGCACAGTCTGACATCCATGACTGCCTCCACTGCATTGGGGACGCCCTGGATCAGTTCACTTATGCAGACAGGTGGTGGGCTGAGACAGTGTTTGTCTAGGACCGTACATTGTCTGTACTGGAATGTGTGGTTGGAGTTGGGTGTTGGACCCGTGGAAGTAGGTCAGCAACCCCATCTGCTAAGAGTCCACGTGGCTGTGCACAGTCTCACTCCCATAATGACAGTACATTCAGCACTACAGAGAGAAGTGTGCTGTCCACACCATGATGTGGCAGGCCATGGGCTCATGGTCCTGGGCAGTCCCGTGGAGGACACAGTCCCAGCAGACAGCAGTCACCTTCACATTCTAGAACCACATCTGACATGGGGCATAGTGGTGCCAATGCAACTCCAGGCAGAGCCAGTTCTTGTGCTCAGGACCAGAGATAGTGAACTGTCAACTTTACCATGTACAGTCCACAGCTGTCCAGCACATACACATGTAGAGCTAGCACTGAGCCTGGCTGTGTATACACACACACACACACACACACACACACACACACACACACACACACACACCACTGTCACATGCAGTTCCCCAACAGACAAACACGACACCTCTCCATGGTCCATCTATCTGACTCCCCTTCCTGACTCACACACATGCTGTCAACCATTTGGGCCAGCCTAGGCCTCCAGAACCCTCACACAACACCCTGTGCAAGTGATGATATCTGTGCCACATCCCTGTCATCCTTCCCATCAACGCAAGGAAATGTCACTATGTGTCTGATGCACAGGGTGAGGATCTTACTTAACATATACTTGTGTAATGCAGTATTATTTTGCCATGCTGCTTGTAGTGGTCACCAACAGATACTGTATGCTGGCATGTGTCATAAGTACGCATCATACTTCTGTATACCTTATGTTGTACGATGTTGCACTGGCGGTATTGTTACACAATGAGAGGTGTGTCACGGACCTATGTATATTTCTGTTGAAAGAGTCCTGTGGACACATGGCAGCAATAAAGTGGCACAGGATGGCATGGTAGCACAGCAGAACTATGGCTTCAGCAAGGTACAGCAGTATACGTGCATGACTCCATAGGTTCATATGTCTATAACAGTCTAACAAGGACAATGGCAACAGTCAGCATACTCATGCATTCATACTTGTGAGAAGGTCTGCTACTCTTGATATGCGTCACCTGGGTTTTCAGAACTTACAGATCTACAAGTTTTGGTGATGGAGCTGACCCATCTACAAATATCCTGTGTCCGGTTCAGACTTTTGGCCGACATCACTTTTGCTTGCCATGTTCTGCATCCGATTGTGTAACCTGCACATGATGTGTGTCACAGCAGATGCATGCTTTACATGCATGGAGGGCCTGTGTTATGTAGGGTGTACTGTCTGTGTTACATAGCAGACTCCCCACTATGTACTATGTATACCACGTTGATGTTGTAGGTGTGTAGAACACATGAGACATGTGTTACTGCTGTCATGGCAATGTGGGAGAGGTACACAGTGGGATCTGACACCTTCCTGTATGGGACCATACACATCCCCTTCAAAGCATTTAGGTGACAGACTACATTTGCACGGTCGTGACATGGACTGCATAGGACATGTTATCTACATTGTGTATTGGTGTACCATGGCACCTGTGTAACTGTTACAGTTGTACAATATGCCTATGTGGTGACATGGCAAGGGTGCCATTGCACACAATGATAGGTGTGCTGGGTGGCACATCCAGTATAGCAGTGACAGTCTGAGATTTACACCTAAAACCTGATGGTATAGGTAGTACAACAGTAAATGTATCCCCACATTGTACAGAACAGTGGCCATCAAAGGGTATAGTACTGTGTGTCAGTACTTTCATGTGTAATGGCTCAAGTGTGTGCAGTGTGCAGACACTACAGTATAGTCCCCAGTTAGTAGCACATGAGTCCCAATATATGATGCACATACTCAGGGGTGAAGAGTGGGCACACAGACCTGGCCACACAGGTTTACACCTAATGTGCCTTAGATCATCATTTCTCTAGAGTGGTATGGCAGGAGTCATATGGCATATCTGAGGCCACAGTCACCAGTAGGTGAAATACTCATAACCTGCACATACTCTTCCCTCAGCATTCTAACATCTGAGTGCAATGTACATTTGTTGATGTACCTTTCCAAGCTGTACTGGCACTTGCACACAACAGTATGGTCCCACACAAGGTCAGCTCACATATTCAGTATGTGCTCACTGCTGATCATCTGCAATGAGTGTCATTGCCGCCTTTGGCATATAGACTACTCAGAGGTAATCTGTGCCTTGCATACAGGGCAAGGTGTGACCCTGCTGGACTGCATATGCTGCCTATCTGTAGGAAGCATAGTACATGGATGACTCACTGTAAGGATATTAACCTACTATGTGACATTAGTACTACATGCTTGTGGGAGACATTTGTCTGGCAGACTTAAACACACCCTCAAAACAGGCCCTGCCTAATAGTACATGGAGCACCTCAGTGCTCCTCATCACATGCTATCTGTATTATTGGCTGGGCGACCGTCATTACAACACACAGGGTTTGCTTGAGTCCCTCTTGGACTGGGAAAATATGTACTGATCCTGTACCAAGGGGGTATAAAGATGTCTCTGACTGTAAGGGCTGCATGGCCATTATGCTAGTTAAATTCACATGTCCTATGGCTCCATAACATGTTGTAAAATGCTGTAACAGCCTCAAACACAAATGGCCACATTCAGGCTAGGACCACTTGCAATCACTGCATACAGGAAATACCAAGGCACACACATAGTGCATGTTAGCTGTATGTAGATTAGAACAATTACCTATGTACTGGTACACACTACAGCTCACAGTACCCGATGCACGCAACACACCTCATGTCTGCTAGTACTATCAGTTTAGAACATATAATGCTTGGTGAGATCAGCAGCTCTTGTTGTGATCAGTCATTTGGGGGGGCCACATCACCCACTACAAATAAAATAATACTAAACCGGTACCTATGTCTATGTTACTAAGGTTATCATACATATGCCATATGAATATACACATTCACCAAGTTGAGCAGTGTGAGGTTACAACCCCTACCTATCTAGTCTTATATGCTATAGCTCACAGTAGTTATTGCATGTTCCATGGCTTTTGTCTGATATTAGACTGTCAGCCCGGCGGTCTTAAGGTGGATCACATCATCAGGCCTTGTACAGGAGGGTGTTTTGGAAGCCAGCAGCTAGTTACGGGGCCAAAACGTGCATAACCATCACAGGTGGAGAGCCCATGAGGGCATGCCTGTTGTGTTGCAGGGGATATACACACACACACACACACACACACACACACACACACACACAGACACATACACACACACACACACACACACACACACACACACACACACACACACACACACACACAAGTGGGCTGAAGTGAGATTAGAACCCCTACTTATCTAGCTTTATATACTGTATCTCACAGTACTTATCACACATGCCACAGGCTATGTCTGATGTATATGTGATTGCATGCACAGTACTCATGAATTACACAAACTAGGCTTGTGTTGCACATTATGTGTGGCCTGCAGAGTGATATTGTTTAATACTGTTATCTGCATCTAGTGTCCTAGCAGTGAGATGACTATCATTATCCTTGGTATGTGTGTACAGTTACCATTATGGCCATATGTGTCTGACTGCAGTTAGATAGGCAAACCTATGGCCAGGACAGTGTGCCCTTTCCATACATGTGTTGACAACATTATACATTACACCACCTGCTCACCTGTATCTGTCTACATGGTGACATCCAGCAGACACAGGGGTCTGTAGGTGAGTGGATTATGTACTGTTGCACCCCTAGTTTGGTTCCTTTGAGCAGCTGTATGGACGTGTGAGTGTGGATTTACTCATCATTAATAAGGTATGTGAGACAATACATGCATCCACACATATATGTTTCTATAACAAGGATGTCTTTATAAATGTAGCTGCATGTGTGTATGACATGTACATGTGTTATGTAGATATATGTGGAGAGTCTATGTATCATTGTAAGATATATAGCTATATATATATATATATATATATATATATATATATATATATATATATATATATCGGTATATATCTATTTGACAGTACATAGCGATGGATATACTGATCATGTGAGTAATAGGGACAGACGGATATGTACATGTCTGTATGTACAGATGTATTTACACACTGCAGGTTATTTTGATGATGAGGCAACATAATTGCATTAATTTTGACTAAGTGTAGGAGCATGCCCAGTAGGACTGTCAGTACTTGCAAAGTGACTCCAGTCCAGACCTACCTGTACTCCAGTCCAGGATTTTGTGTGTTGCAGACATTGCCAGCTGCACTTGTTTCTGCAGTACTGCACTTCCCTCAAATTGTCCATGGCATTCCCCATATGTCTGCTGTACTTAATATGTGACTGAAGTTCATACTGTTACTCCACACACAGACATACCTCTCAACTGTATGGATTTTGGCAGAACGTGCTGAATTTTGCCTCATATTTCTGGTCTGTTGTGGTGTCTTATTTTATTTATTTTACATTTGTTTACCAGGAAAGACCGACTGGAATCAGGTCCATTTACAGCAGAGGCCCGGGGAGAAAATCTCCATAACATAACAATACAAATACAACAAATGACAAAAAAAAACCTTCTGTACAGAGGCATAAATTATTGTATATTGAAGTCACTGAATACAGACAGACATTTGAGTGTCAGATTTTGTATCCTTCAGATAGTCTGTAATAATACAACTTGATTTCATACTAACAACTTTCTAGGTTAATAAGAACAGTCTGTACTGTCTGTCTGTATTTTTGGGCCTTTGCCCCCCCCCCATCCTTCCTAGCTTGGTCCAGATTTCTTGCACTAACAGATTGAGAGGTATGACAGTCTGTGGAAAGACCAGCATATTAATACCTCACATGCAAAAGCTGTGCATCCTTCCAGATTCGAACCAGCAACACCATCATCCATACTAACATCCCTAGCCCACTGAGCCACACAGGCTGCCAGACAGAGATGTGTCCATCATCATGCAATCAACAGCATACATATATATACTCTGTTATCCCTGCATTATGTGAGACATACACTGTGTGATCGGGTTCTATGTCACAGCCCTGAAATTGCCTGGTCTGCCAATATACTATTGCTGAGTTACTATTACAGCATTTGTATGGGAACACTGAGGTGTTAGGGGTGGGGGAAGAACAGCACATGATCTGCTGGCATAGACAGTAGTGCAAATATGTGACCCCACTGGTTTAACATCTCCCTTGACTGCTGTAGTGAATATTCCAACCATGAGGCCTAGTGAAATTACAAAACACATACTATTGGACTGGGTATCTGTAGCCCATGTGGATGTTACATCTCTTCAAATAGCCCACTATATTCCCTTGCGTACATGCATCAGGTCCATACATACGATACCATATTATAGTACTCCTTACAAGTGGTGTGTAGGTTAATGACTTACCGTGCAAATGCAGCAGTTGACAGAACTGTAGTTTCAGGGTGGAGTCTGTCTAATGCACGCAGTACACAGCCAATACATGGTTAGGTACAGGTTGTGTGAGTTGCCTGGCATCATTTATAATATATGTATGTGAGTTGGAGAAAGGTGTCAGTCCCTAGAGTCCTAAGTTGTCAGTGCATGTGCAATGCATTGTCTCATAGCCAAAGCCGGGGCGTACTGTACATGCCTATGTCTGCCTACAGGGATATCATCAGTGGGTTTCTCCTCTGAGTCCTCCTGTGAGTGTGGCTGTGGTGACCTAGGCACTGGTGGGGGGGGGGCTGTGTATCCCTTCCTTTTGCTGATCCTGCTGCAGGTGTTTCTGCAGGATCATATTGTGTAGCATGGCACATATTGTGAATATCTGTGCAAATGCAACTGGAAAGTACAGCAGGGCTCCACCAGATATATCAAGGCACCAAAACTGTGACTACATAAGCCCAAACACATGCTCTATGATGTTCCTAGTTTGGGCATGTGCCTCATTATGACATTCTTCCATGGGTGTGTGTGCATTTCTGATTGGTGTCATCATCCATGGTTCCAATGCAGAGCCAACATCCCCCAGTAAATGGCCGTGTGGGATGCCCCCCCCCCCCAGCAAACATGTGGTACAGCTACGATGTGTGCCAGATAGGGGATTTGTGATAACTGCCAGGGTTGCCGGCACACACATTCATGATAATGCTCTGGGCATTGCACACAGCCTGGCAGGTGATGGAGTGGTATCCCTTGTGGTTGACATAGATTCTACCCTCCTCACTGGGTGGTGCCTTGATGTGTACATGAGTGCAGTCTATAGCACCCAGTACCTCAAGGTAGTGTGCTACATGGTAGAAGTGTTGCATATTGCTGTCCCTCACCTCAGGGGTGAGGGGAAAAGAAATGCGCTCACTGGCATGTGGTAGCATGGCATCCAGGAAATGGTGGAGTACCCTGGATGCTGATTCCTGTGAGACCCCAATCATGTCCCTGGTTAGTCTTTGGAAAGTACCTGTGGCTAGTATCCTAAGGGCTACACATAGCTTTGTTTCCACTGGGATAGTTTCCCCTCTGTTGGCTCTGGGTCTGAGTTGAAGGCAGTAGAGCTAAATGAGTTCTTATAGTATGTCACCTTCCACCCTGTAGCTCTCTATAAGCTCCAGCTCATGTAGCTCCTGGAAGGTTACCCTGGGGCTATGAACTCTTCTCCTTCTCAGTCTAGGTCTATTGTTAGCAGCAGCAGCATTGACTTCAGCATCTAACACATACAGATGTAGCAGACCTGCAGAAGTCCGTAGCATTCTTTCAATTAAAATTCCCAAGTCTGTACTCCAATAGTGCAGAGTATGGGGGAAAGAAATCAGATTGCAGGGTGTATGCAGACTTTATAGTGCTCTACTGTAGGTGCTGACTGTGTGATTGGCTACCTATGATGTATTCCACCTGTTTAGCATATCATTAACATCATTTATTGGCCCTAGTTTAAGTTAAACAAGGGTCAACAATAATTAATATGTCATTGCCTTTTAGCTACACTCAGTGCCCAGTATGTAAACAAAGCTTAGCAGTCAGTGGAAACACACCCCCAGACTTCAACGCTCAGCACAGTGACATGCCATGCAAACACATGGAGACACGCGCCTCATATGTAAACAAAGTTTAGAAGTCAGTGCAAACACATGGAAACATGCGCCGTGTACATAAACAAAGTTTAGAAGTCAGTGCACACACCCCTCCAGACCTCACACTCAGCATGGCAGCATGCCTCGCAAACAGGCGCAGCTAAGCTCAAATCAGCTTAGAAGTTATTGGACACACCCTCCTTTGATGTCAGCTACCTGTTGTGTGGGCACCAATATGGTTCTGTGCCTACAGTGATGGGATCTGCAGGCGCGGATGGCCATTTGTGCTACTCAGTAACTCCACCTCATTTGCATAGGGATCCATGCTCAGACCCTGGAAACAACAAGGTTCAAAGTCCTACCACGTTAGCAACATCACTGATACACCATTGCAGATACTCCATGCAGGGTCTTGTAATACATTTCTGTCATATAAAATTACTTTTTTTCCAAATTTTTTATTTACTTATTTATTGTTGTTTTATATGACATGTTTGGGCACTGTGGCACTCCATACAAACATGCACAGATTATTAAAAAAAAAAAAAAAAAAAAATATATATATATATATATATATATATATATATATATATATATATATTTTTTTTTTTTTTTTTGATTTTATTTTATTTCTCTTATTTCTCTTAATTTTTCAAAAACATGGTGGATAGTTTCGCTCATAGCTTTATGTGCTATTCCTTTTCTGTCCATCTATCTACAGTTATGCAGACCCTTTTGTCTGTCTAAATTCCTGTAGAAGGATTTATTCTGTTTACACTACAGACACTAACACAGGGTCTGCAGAGCTGCCTATCTGCTTGCTTGATTGCCCTACCTGACTCATTTGCATGGACTTCACCTGCTTATGAGGTGATTTGCATGCCACAGATATTTCCATGTTGGAGCGTGCATGTGCCCTGCCTAGCTATGTTTACTGAATCTAAAACCTGCTTACTTTTATGTAAGCAGTGTGACATGAAGCCTACATGGAAAACAAGACTGTGTAGGCTTTATTAACCCCTCCCCCGTATTTAAAGGCCAAAGTAAACTTTAAACTGTAAAATATTCATAAGTGGGCAGGAGGTGCTTACATCATTTTTGGTTCCAGCTCTAATTGTGTTGGATTAGCATAGTTAGTTAATTGTAAATTAATAAAAAAAATAATTATTATTTTCCTTTGCCAAACTGTTAATTTAGTAGTTTGGCAATTACATAACTAATTTATAATTACCCACCTATGCTAATCCAGTGTAATTAGGGCTGGAATCCAAAGTGATGTAAGCACCTCCTGCTCTTCTATGAATTTTCATGCAATAAACATGGCTCAGTACATTTAATTTTCCACATTCAGAGACAATTTTTAAAAATGTGTTATTTATAAATGAGCATGAAACAACCTTTTGTTTTTTTTTATATAAAAAGTGTGCGCGCGATCTTTAAGAAAAAATATGAAGAAGTATAGTTATGGAAAGGAAAAAATGCATATAAAACAGAGTTGTTAAAAAGAAAAAACATCCTGTAGTAGACAAAGGTATCAGTGTATGTATGTGGAAAAATGATCTGTTTCATCCTTTGACAGAAAAAAATGGAATGAAAAGCAATTTGATGAAATAATATTAGATGAAGAAGAAAATACATTAAAAGGATGTAGTCAAAAGATGTGATATTAAAATGACAGAAAAGGTTTTGAGAGCTACAAAAAGAAGAGATATAATGGAAACATAAAATCAATTAAAACAATGTAGGAATCCATAAGACTGACCATAAAAGAAGAAATAACAATGTACTGGAAATAGTGTGTGAAGAAATAACCAGGGAATTGTTATGGTTAGGCTTGTATAGGCCCTAGGGCTGACAGCCTAGTACCAACCTATGAACCTATGAGTGTTAGGATTATACCAGAATCATACAGAATAGAGTACAAATTGTATGTTAAAATATGAACAAAACAAGCATTGGTGAGGGCATATATGTATAAATAATAGTTGATGTATAGTAGTAAAGCCTGTATGGTGATGAGTTCAATTGGTTAATGAGCTGCTTCTTGTGCTTGTGGTACAGGGTTTGAATCCTTCCATCTTCATCTGTTTGTCCTGTGACTCTGAACAAGTCACCTAGCTAGGAAGTGCTTTTAGGTTATATCTAAAAATGTAAAATTTATCAAGATGATTTACCAAATCAGCAAATAGGTAAAATCCAAGGTTACATTAAGATATTATAAGATGCACTTTAAAAGATAGATAACAGAGATATTAACATGCAATAGAAATGTTAAACACTGTTATAAAATACCTTCAGGCAAAACTCTAAACTGTTCAGTATGTCAAGAACATATTTTGGTCTGTAGTCTTCTGGCAAATTGCTGTGGGTTGTGCTCACTAAATAATGACAGATATTTGAGTTTCACTCTATATCCTGTGGAGAATGCATAATAACGCCAAAAGTGTTACTCTAGCAAAGAGGAAAATGTAAAACCTGCCCTTAATTTTGAGGATTTGTCCCCCTGCATGTTTAGCTTTGTCCAGAGTTCTTAAACTAAGAGGTTGAGAGATATGCTGTCAGGTATGTCTCAGCACAGACTGGCAGGTAAGAGTGATGGATGTTTTGCAGAATAAGATGAAGGTAGAGAAAAAAATGTAAACATATTAGAGGAACCCTATCATGGTCGTGGGTAAGAAAATTCTCAGGATATATAATCAAAACAGGAGAATGAGTTTTGACAGCTTTGGATGTAGAGAAATCGTATGACTGTGGGTTTGAGGAATCTTTGAAGACCGTAAAACAAATAGAAATGGATGACAGCATAGTTACATTTTTTGGGATGATACATCAAAAAGTTGCAAAGTGAATGAAACACAGTCAGAAAGAGATAAAGTAAAGGCATCACTTAAGGGTTATTCTGTTAGAAAACTCTGACATGGTACTTCAAGCCCTATTACTCCGACAGTTACAAAAAATTAATTTCTAAAGTCACCAGGATACTTTCAAAGCATTTGATTTCTCTACCCCACTGACATGGGAGTTTTTTCACTCTATACACCTGCTACTTATATATAATAACAGTTTGTTGTACCTCAGAAAAAAGGACCTCTCTGCAATATTGCAGTATTGGAATTAATACAGACTCCCCCTATTAGCACTGAAATTCTCACTGTTTTGAAGATTGCAGTAATAATCTATAGACTTTCATTGGTCACTCTTCTGAGAGTCCCTTTTTATTTAAATGTTACATAAAAAAATAACAAGGAAACTTTAAAACCAAGATAAAATAAATAATTAGATGCTACATTCGGGAGATTAGTATACCTTGAATTATTGTACATGTACATAACACGAAAATTATAGCAAAAAAAAAAAAGGTAATAGAAGATAGAGCTATATCGTGGAAGAAAGTATAAAATTTGGATTGTGAATAATGAAGTAAGTGTACAGTATCTGAAAAATACTATAACAAGAAAACTGGCATGCATGTTGAGCAGTTTCTTGAACTTTGCAAGTCAAAATACAGATGTGAAGCTTTATTTCTCAAGATCAGCAACTGAAACCTCCAAGTCATTTTGCCCATAGTGGAGTAACCTCTTACCAGTGTGTTATAACAAGACAAGTGAGAGAGAGAGAGAAAGAATGAATGTAAACAGATCAGATAATCAATAGCTAGAGGAAAACAAAACAGTCCATACGTGTTGAAAACATAGAGCTAAAATACTTTTTCTTTGTTCATTCAGACATATTATTCAAACATTTAATTTGTTGCTTCGCAAGTGAAGTAAGTGAATTGTTTCAATAGTGTCAATATATCTTCCAGTCTTGAAGCTTCTATTAGTAAAGTACATTTTGAACACATTCAGTCAATGCAACATCTACAGTCACATTTTTTAATTCTCTGGTCATATGTTTAATGTAATAAAATCATCTGTCACTGAAGTGTTTTCAAAAAGTGACTTCAGAGCATAAATTCCATACTATAAATTCATCCTTCACAGTGTAAGAGTAGTTGTTTCAGTTTCCCTGGCATGTCTGAACACTTAAAAATTATTGCACTGGTTGCCCTTTAGCGGTTCTTTCATTACACAATCAGCAACAGTTTTTTTCTGTTTTTATTTTCGTTTGAAGGGCAGAGAATTAATGGATGCTTTGAATATCTTCATAATCTCAGTGTAAACTGTTTTAAAGATACTAATGGCTTGTTTTAATGGCTTATTTAGAAATGCTAATTTCTTTAATTAAGTTTACTTTCTTTTTTCCTTGCACCTGCACTTATTAGAATCTCTTTTTTCTGCCTTGATTAATTTTTTATACTGTGTGGTATATTTATTTACCAACACAAAAAAGCAAGAATGATTAACTCTGCTGATTCATAGTGCACCAAGCAAACTGTGAGGTTTTTAACTCCAATGAATAAATTGTATGCAGCAGACACACTAATTCCAAGCAGATGGCTGCCAGAATGCAGATTAGCAACTTGCTAATTATTAAGTGCTAAGTGCTCGTTAAAGGATCAAACTGTCAGTCAGCAACGTGGCAATGATGTCTCCGGTAAAGTGTGAAAATACCAATGGCAGGTGCAAAGTGCATGACTCATCTGGCTTATATTAAGTGGGTGGAATGCAGTAATGAAGTCTGCTTAAAGTGAGAACCAAGTACCTTGACATGAATGAGGGAAAACATTAAAACAGTTTCATTTCAACTAAAGATTAATTTTACGGCATCCACTATAATGTGTTTCAGTGCATCATATTTCCCTCTAGAGTTCCATATCTTCATGACAATTCCAGGGAGGAAAATATATTTTGACCTTCTGTTAATGCATTTATCTCACCAGCATCAAACGCATCCCGTGTGACAGTTTTTTTTGTTTTGTTTTGTTTTAATTTTAAGCACAGTTAACCAAAATGTATTATCCCTATGTAGATGCATTGATTTCTCTCATACCTTTGACTCTGTCCCATAATTTCAGATTAGATTTGCTGCCATCTGTTGTTGCAGAGGTCTTTTCCAACAGTAACCAGATGAATCCTAGACAAGTATTAGAATGATTATTTTAATATGCTGATGAATATTAATGACTCTGGTACTTTTGCTGAGCTGTATAGTTTCTAATTTATATTTTATTTTATTTTACCTTTGTTTCACACACAGTCCTTGTTGTTTTTTTCTCTGTGTTTCCTATATGTTTTAACAATATCTAAAGTACTTATGTGCTAGCATGGCACACCAAAGGCAACTTAAATTAACACCGATAGGTACCCAAGTCACAGACATGGCACAGGTTAAATTGTTTCAAACCCAGTACACCCTTGCAGAGTGGATTCACTACTGCTGTACACCAAATCTCACTTGCAAACTGAGGTTAAATAGTTAAGGAGGACTCTGCCAGGGTTTGTTTATCATGCTTATTGAACAGCCAGCTATATTGCCAGGTCCCATGCAGAACTATGTTTATTGCTGGAGAGAACATTTACTATGTAATCTTTAGTGATGATGGGACTATCTGAGAGATTCAGGGATAAGCGGTCTTCAGATATATGTTGGCAGTGTCTACAGGAACAGAATAAATGGTGTATATCTGAAAAACTATTTGTCGTTTTTTCTCAGCTTCTTAATGTAGCTAAAGAAGAATTTGCAATTGTTTGCTTCAGATGCAGACCTAAGTTCATGAGCTGCTTCAGAAGAGCTCATTGTTTTTGTCATTTTCAGTCATGTTTCTCATGGTATCCTTGATATGAGGGTCGTTTATGTAGCTGTATGCATTTTTTTTTTCTTCTTTTATTATTGAGTATATTCATGTGGGTGGACCACTAGGATGGTATGTTTGAAATTTCCCATTATACTTAAATCTGGTTGTATCTGCCAGTTCTTCACACTTAAGTGTGTATCAAATTCTTCTGTGCAGTTACCTGTGATGGCCATGCCTGGACTGATACTATGTATGTCCTCTAATGGCTTTGTTAGCTATCTGGTCTAGGGAGGTTTTCTTTATTAAATCTAAGACATTTTAGGCATATCCTACATTAGATGTAGGAGACTCCAGTTTGCTGAGTTATAGTTAAAGTCTCCCAAAATCATGGAGTTCTTGTTTATAGAGAGTTCAAATACATTTAAAAATTATGCACGATTTTCATTGGACATAGGGAGTGTCCTGTAGTAGACTCTGCCTCTCTCTCTCTAAATATGTGTATGTATGTATATATATGGGATCCATACAGATGCTCGACTGCATCTTTCACCGAATCCCAATTTGGTGAGCATACTTGCATGAAAGTGCTGTTCACCGAAGCAGCACTTTCGTGTAAGTATGCTTGTTGTTCCGGTTGTACTACGGTGCG
The DNA here is from genome assembly GCF_019279795.1 of Protopterus annectens. NCBI lineage: Eukaryota > Metazoa > Chordata > Ceratodontiformes > Protopteridae > Protopterus > Protopterus annectens. The sequence continues at coordinate 79,320,085 of NC_056745.1, read as the reverse complement.
GTAAGGGAAAATTCACTTTTCCCCACTGTAGTGCGACCTCGGAATGAGAATATTAAAGTGGGGGTTGTGGGGGCTTGCCCCCTACATCGGGGTGCAGGGGGGGCTTACCCCCCTGCATTCAAGTAGATTTTGTGTTTTTTTTTAACATACTTTAATGGAAGCGCTTTTTCGATGAAAGCGCTTTCATTAAAGTGTGTTCGGTGGTAATGGATTTGGGCTTTTGAACTTTTGTTCAAAAGTCCTAGACATATATATATATATATATATATATATATATATATATATATATATATATATATATATATATTCATATATGGGTTTACTTTACATGAATGAAAACTCAAAATACTGAATTTCATTTGACTGAGACCATAATACCTAATTTTCAAAATTCTGAAAACTCATTTGACTGAGTCTCATCATATGAAAGCTTGCAATACTGAATTTCAAAATACTGAATTTTAAGCCATGGGCATGATGTGTGTTTCCCTTCACCTGTGACTTGCTTATCATAAAAGAAATTACTTTAACGTAAAGTGCAGATTGTCAGAATACTGATAGTAGCTTAGAGAGTAGTGTTGTAGTGTTTCTAAATGTGGGTATGTCTCTCTACATTTTTATCGAAAGTATCTAAAGTAATATGGTGGATGTTTTGTGCACTTCCAGCAGTAGTGGCAGTGTGCACAGTATTGTATGGTAAGTAAAAGGTATATGCCCTTCCCCACTGTAGTGTGATCCTGGAGTTATTATATATAGTTGGAGGGGAGGGGTGTGTAGCCCCCCACCTAGTTTGGTTTTATATCACCCGGTTTCTGTTAAGAGGGTAAGTAGTTTTTAAGTTTTGGAAAGAGTTAGTTGTTGGTGTTGGAAGCGTGGATGTCTATGGCCTAAAATTCAGTACTTTGAAATTCAGCATTGTAAGCTTTCAGTATAATGAGACTCAGTCAAATGAGTTTTCAACATTTTGAAAATTAGGTATTGTGGTCCCAGTCAAATGAAATTCATTATTTTGAATTCTCAGTCATGTGAAGTAGAACAGCAACTACTACAGAAACAACTACCATTACAATGTCGCAACACACGTGTGCGATTGGTCATATACCCGAATCGAAATGTCGGACAATGCACCATCGAATCCTCAGAAGAGTGAATCTGCAAACCAATGAATGTCGACAGTCCAGGAATGTCAATATTGTCTGAAATACCTGTCACTTCTGGATGTCTTCTAAAACCATTATGCAGGGAGCCAAGCTGCCCTGCACCCCCTATCACCTCTTGTTAATTATATATACTAACTCCGAGGTTGCACTACGATGAGGGAAGGGGTACATGTCCCGATCCCCACTGTAGTGCGATCTCCACTTAGAATGCTGACCTCACAAAAGAGCGAATACACACTGGCATTCCCTCTTTTGTGACTACGGCATTTTATGGTTCACTAATACGAACCGTTGACAACAACCTTTCGCACTTCTGCTATCACAGATGTGCACCTTGACATTGTGATAGTAAACCCCGTATACGTATGTATGTATGTATATATATATATATATATATATATATATATATATATAGTCACCCATCACTAAAACATTTCTATTTGCAGAGTGATCTAGTGTACTGGATTTGAGAAAATTTAACTTTTGGTGACTCTTTCTAGAAAGTGTGCCCAAAGTTGCTTTCTCTGTTCATAGGTTCATAGGTTGGTACTAGGCTATCGGCCCTAGGGCCTATACAAGCCTAGCCATAACAATTCCCTGGCTATTTCTTCCCAGAATATTTATTTCCCTGATCCCCTGTCTAGCAGGTTGACTGACGTGATCCCTGGGGTGAATTTCCTATCTCCCATCTAATCAGCAAGGTTCCTTTTGAAAAGTGCCAAAGAGGCGCCCAGCTTGACATGTATGGGCAGTCTATTCCAGAGTATGGGGAGTCTCTGGGTCAGGAACCTATCCCTACAGCATGTTTTATTCATTGTGATGATCAGGTTTAGATCCTTGGAGCATGTGGCTCTGAGGGATTGGGATTTCTTTAAGTGTAGCATGTCCAACTGTTCTGGGTTTGACGTGGCCTTTTATGTTAAGCAGAGATCTCCTCTGAGTAGGCGATATATGACAGAGTATAGCTGGAGATTTTTTTTAGATGGTCAGCATAAGGCATCTGCTTTAGGCCTGTGATTCTTTTAGTGAGGTATTTCTGTGGCCTTTCCAGTTGTTGCAGATGTCTTGTGAGGTACATACCAAATGGGGCATTGTACTCTATAATGGGTCTAATGAGAGATGATTACAGTGGGACAATGACATCCTTTTTTCTGGATGAATAGCCCTTAGTGATGAGGTGTGCCACATAGAAGGATTTCCTGACTGTTGTGGCGATGTGGTTATCGAAGGTGAGACCACTGTCCACCTGTGTCCCTAAATCCCTTATCACACTTCCGGTGTTTAGTGTAATACCACCTATGCAGTAATTCATGGGTACATGGTTTTTCCCAAAGGGGATAACTATACATTTCTTGGCATTTAGCTTCAGCCCATGGCTCTGGCATGAAGCATCTATTTCTGTAAGGCCCTTTTGTAGAATATCCACATCATTTGGGGATTCAGTAATGGCTCCTAGTTGGCGGTCATCTTTGAACTTTGTTAGCCAGAGTCCCTTAGTGCTGGCCTGTACTTCAGAGAAGTAGATGCCAAACAAGAGTGGTCCCAGGACTGAAACCTGAGGTCCATCACTTGTCAATTGTCTGGAGCTGGATTTTGAGTTGGCTATTTTTACAGTGTGGGTTCTGTCTGTAAGCCAGTTGGCAACCCATCGAGTGACATAAGGATTAATGGCCAGCTTAGTAAGTTTATCTATGATTCCAAAGTGGGGAATGGTATTGGAGGCCTTGGCAAGGCCCAGATTGGGTGTGTGGACTGCCTTACCCTCATCCATGGCTCTGGAGACGGATTCAAAGAAGTCAATCAGGTTGAGGAGACAAGATCAGCCCTTTACGAAACCAAACTGGATGGAGTCCATTGTCTGAAGGTTGCCAATGTCTTTGTTATAAATTCCATGATAATACGTTCCATGGCTTTGCAGATCAGGCTCATCAGACTGATGGGATGATAGTTCCCTGGATCCAATGTGGATCCCCCCTTGTGGAGTGGGATAACTGTAGCTGTAAGCCACTCATTGGGCATGAAGCCTGAGGTGAGGCTATGATTTAACATGACACTTAGGTGAGGTGCCAGTTCATTTTGTAGTTCATGTAGTACACAGCCTGGGATGTCGTCTGGTCCGATGGATGCTGTATTCTTAGCTTTGGAGAGTGCATTTTTTACCTGTGTGCCCGTGATTACTGGAATTTGACAATCTTTTGGTATTGAGATGGGCCCTTTAGGGGGTGACAGGTGGGTGAAACTGGCACTGAATCGATCTGCCAGGATATTGGCAGTATCCTTGGGATCAGTATATTTAATGCCATTCTGTTGTAGCTCAGAGCAGATTTGAGCATTGGCATTTAGATACTTGACATAACTATACAATGCCTTGTGGCTGTCCTTGGAATCTTTGGCAATTTTATTTTCGTAACTAGCTTTGGAGGATTTTATGAGGGATCTCAGCTTCTTACTGGGGCTGGTAAGGGAGTATTTTGCATCCTGGGATTTTCTTATTTTCTGCAACAGTTTCTTCCTTCTGTTGTATAGTTTGTTTATGGCAGGAGACCACCAGATTGGCTTCCTTTTTTTGGATTAGAGCGTCTTGGTTCTGTTTGGAATGGCACGATTCATGCGCGAGTGGATGTGCTCATACAGTGCCTTAGTGTAGGATTCAACAGTTGAACTTTCAGTTCCCATCTGCATGGGTGTCATGAAGTTGGTCACTTCTGACTTGAGTAGCATGAAGTTGGCTTTGGAGAAGTTTTTTTTTATGGAGGTTTCCCTACTGTGGGTGGGGGTGGGATGTAGACGTCAAGGGTGATTAGTTTATGGTCAGACCTGACCCAAGAGGAGGTGACCAATGGTGTGGAGCATCAATCTCCCATGTTGGTAATGACCAGGTCTAGGATATTTGAGCCCCTGGTGGGACTATGGATTAGTTGATCCAGGGCATTGGAATTTATGAATTCCAAGAACCATTGGGCAAAGGTGTTGGTGCTTGAGTAGTTTTCCCAATTAATGACAGGATAGTTGAAATCACCCAGTATTAGGGTGTTTGGTAGTATCTTAATATTTTCCAGTATGTTTAGAAAGGTGTAGTGAGAATCTTGGGGCATGGTGGGGGATCTGTAGCAAGCTACAATTTGGATTGCAGTCTTACCTAGTGTTAGTTGCACCTGTAGAATTTCAGATGTATTGTGTTGGGCAACTAGCCTGGAGGTGTGAATATCCTTGGTGAATATGGACACTCCTCCACCTTTAGTGCTTTTGTCCTGGTTTGGTGGCCGAAAAGTGTGGTAAGAGTTGTAACCTGGTATTGCAGGGGTGCTCTCTGGAGCCTTGAACCAGGTGTCTGTCACTGCACACATGTCGATGTTCTTCGATTTAAGGAGTGCCTCGAGTGAATGCATTTTGAAGTTTAGACTTCTAGCATTGAGTAGCATTACCTTTAGATTTTGCATGCTTATATCTATTATGGTGGTGGTTTTGTCCTTTGAGCCTTGCCTAAAAAAGGCACTATAGGGGTGGCAAGTGCCTTGGCCAGTAACCTGAATCCCAGGGGTGACAGGTGTAGACCATCTCTGGCAAAGCATCGTGGTCTGTTGATCATGTCTTCCCAGGCAGACAGATACTGGATCCTCTTTGAATGACACCAGAAACGTAAGAACTTAGCCAATTGTTGAAGTCAATCATTTTGTCCTTATACTGTGGTATTATTCGGGGTGAAGGCAGGATGCTACTCAGGGCTAGGGTCATACCTGCCTGGGCCACATGATCTGAGAGCTCTTCCATGTCTCCTTTCATGTAGCCCAGGGAGGTACATCTCAAGTCATTCACTCCAACATGGACAACAACAGAGTCATATTTGTACTTGTTGTGGAGTGACTTGAGTGTATGCATTATGTGGCGGATCCTGGGACCCGACAAGCAGCTGACAGTAATTTTCTCCTTATTCAGCCTGGTGAGTGGAACATCAGTGTGCCTGACTATAGAGTCACCTATGACGGAAGTGTTGGGGACATTGTCTTGCATTAGGGGCTGTTGTTTGGTGGCACAGCACACTGGTGTTTTGAGCTATGTGTCTCTTTGGTTGTGATTGGTGTTTGTTTGCGTTTCAGCTTCAGAGGTCCTTGTTGCTTGGGCAGGTTAATGTTAAGGGCTTCTGCATAAGTGGGTTTAGTGTTACTATGTGTGGATGTTGGTGGCGTAAGTTTTGAAGGGCTATGTGTTGCTTGAGGTGTAGTGCAGATGTTAACCTTCTCCTCTTAACTGTCTAGCACAATCAGTTTGGCTATGTAAGTGCATCTCTCACAGGTTGTAGTGTTGGGTGGTAGGAGGAGAGGGTTGTCTGTGTACATGAGGCAATTGCTGCATTGCCCCAGTATGCCCAGATCCACTAGGTGGACAGGAGAAATCACAGGAAGCTGACCCTTGGACATGCTTGGTTCGGTATTTCTTTTGTCAAGTACAAGAGCTTGGCAAGGTACTTTGCAATTATAGGCTGTTTAGTGCCTACAGTTAATTTCTCCTTATTAACAGGGAGAGTTGAATGCTTGTATCAGTTTAAGGCCTCCTAGTGCTTTCCAGCAGGGTTTAGAGCAAGTGCTAGTCGCAGGGATTCAGATTTTAGTGCTACTACTGGGAAACCAGGTAGTTCTAAGGGAAAATTTGAAGAGCAGACTTTCTGGTACCAGGAATAGATTAAAGTGCTAGACTAATAAACTAATAAAAGTGCAGGAGAGCAGAGAACTAGCAGATCTAACGGAAAAAAATTGAAGAGCACTGCTCAGAAGCTTACAAAAAACCCTGGATACAGCAAATCTGTATCTGGGCTACACTAGTTTCAGGAAAGGTAGGAACAGTTTTTTTTTTTTTTTAGTAGAAAGCAAAGAGGCAGAAGATAATGGGCCTTTGCTAAGTTTTCACTATTAACAGTAGAATGAGCTGATGTCATGTGACTGGGGGGTGTCCGGTATCGACTTTATACCAATTTACTTTTCATTTCTTTTTTAACAGAATGTACCAGAAAATCCCCTTATCCTGAGGAAATGTTTTTCATGCCATCTTTTGTACACTCTCAATAAGTTTACTATCTCTGTCCTTACCTGTTCTTTGGTAACAAACACAGTACTTCACCTGTGATTCTTAGGGGCTCCAGTACTAGACACATTACTTCATCTGTGCTCCTTATAGGTTAGAGTACAAAACATAGTACTTCGTCTATGGTCTTCATGGTGTCCAGTATTAAACAAATACTTCATCTGTGGTTCTTATAGTCTCCAGTATTAAACACAGTGGATAATCTGTGAACATTGTGGTTTCCAGTACCAGACAGAGTACTTTCTCTGTGGCTCATATGGTCTGCGGTACCAGGTGCAATACTTCTTCTCTGGTCCTTATGGTCTTCAGTACCAGACACAGTACTTCATCTGTGGCCCATATGGTCTATAGTACCAGACACAGTACTTCATCTGTGGCCCATATGGTCTATAGTACCAGACACAGTACTTTCGTCATGGTCCGACTGGCATCTTGTAGATCAATAATATAATTTCTTTTTCCATTGGAATTTCACCCATAATTATGCACAGCTGTGTCATTTTATTTCTTTTTGTATGATCTGTGTATGTTTCTGTTCTTTTCTTTGAGGCATGGCATTTGTTGTAGATATCACAACACTGATAGGGAAGGGTGTTTGGTTCTTAGTCTATGACCCAGCAAAATCGGACCACATGACAACCCCACTGGATGTAGAGCAATATTTCGTAGCTACAACAGTGCAAGGCTGCAATTCTGTTTGTCATCTGGAATACATTTTTTTCTGTTTGAAAGCTCATCTCAACTTGACCATTGGTCTGTGGGTATTTTCTGTGTTTATCACAGTTTGATGAAATTCCCATTCTAAGTCAAATTTCTGGAATTCTGAATTACAGACTGTGAACCATTGTCATAAATTAATCCTGTTTATCCCATGTCTGTTAAAAATCATTCCATGATATTTATCATAGCCTTGACTGTCATTTCGCTCAGTTTGGAGTCCTCAGGATATTTTGTATGGTAGTCACTACCTATTATGAATCATGAATTTCCATGCTGGAATAAATCTAATACATCCTATGGACAATCTGGTATATTATTTGGAATATTTTATTCCTGAGGTACAGTCTTGTCGTAGCATGCTACTATGGTACTGAATCCAGATCTTGACAATTTCTGGATTTGAATGGATATTCTAGGTGAAAACATGGCATATCTTGCTCCATCTCTGAATGTTATAATACCTACATGCGACATGTATCCTGTATAGTATTTGTTTTCTTAAGCATGGTGACGCAATGTTCATGCTGCCTTTAAACACGAGCCTAATTACATCTTATTTCATCATGGAATGTTAAGTTTAACTGAACAACTTCTGTTTCTCTTTTGACCATCCCTTTAGGATTGTTCTTGTTACCTCTTGTGTACCAGGATCCATTTTGTTTTGACTTTTGACGTCTCCAGGATCCATTTTGTTTTGACTTTTGAAGTCTCCAGGATCCATTTTGTTTTGACTTTTGAAGTCTCCAGGATCCATTTCGTTTTGACTTTTGAAGTCCCCAGGATCCATTTTGTTTTGACTTTTGAAGTCTCCAGGATCCATTTTGTTTTGACTTTTGAAGTCTCCAGGATCCATTTTGTTTTGACTTTTGAAGTCCCCAGGATCCATTTTGTTTTGACTTTTGAAGTCTCCAGGATCCATTTTGTTTTGACTTTTGAAGTCCCCAGGATCCATTTTGTTTTGACTTTTGAAGTCTCCAGGATCCATTTTGTTTTGACTTTTGACGTCTCCAGGATCCATTTTGTTTTGACTTTTGACGTCTCCAGAATCCATTTTGTTTTGACTTTTGAAGTCTCCAGGATCCATTTTGTTTTGACTTTTGAAGTCTCTCTGATGCTGTTCTGACACTAGATGTCACCCCTTTTGTATCACTCCTTAACAAGTTCCCTTTGATTCTTTTCAAATACATTCAGCTCAGAATATCAAAAATATGAGTCTGCTTTCTAGGCTTATATGCCAGAGTAATACCAATTTTCTGGGGGTCTTTAGCATCCTCAGTACTCTTAAGGGTACCTTATATAATGTTTTTTGCAGCTTTAGAATTCCCCACCGACACTAATGTTTTCCAGGAATGGCCGATCCATATAAATAATTTGTGTCAAGAGCCATGGACTAAAACTTAATGCCAACAAATGCATAATATCACCCTTCAGGATCCGTCCCTAGTAGCTAGCATATTGACAACACACCCTTAAGAGTCGACCCAGTAGTCAGGGACTTGGGGAAACACCTAGACAGTAATCTAGCCTTTGACCATTGTGTGTCTACAGTACTGAGGAAATCATTCTATGTTGTGCAACTTATAAACAAAGGTATGGCATCTTGGTTCAAATAAGTCATTGTTGAACTGTATTCATCATTCATCAGACCTTTCATTGAGTACAATACCCCCTTTGGTATGTACCTAACCTGACACATCCAACAACTGGAACATTCAAAGAGATTTCTTATTAAAATAATACTGGGCATAAGTAACATGTCCTATGCAGACCACCTCAAAGACCTACCCCTACCCCTGTATTCTACTTCCTACAGGCTGTTGAGTGGACATCTATGCCTGGCATACAAGGCATTGTTGGACCCCACCCTAATGGGCCTCTTACATATCCACAAAACAAACAGCAGCAGAATTACCCATTCTAAAGACTTAAACCTTGCCTGTGATATAAACATACCCTGCTAGAGAGACATGTATGTATCTCAGAGGCTCCCCCTTCTATGAAACAAGTTCCTCAACCATGTGAAGCAGAGCTCCTCCCTAACCTGAATTCAAGTGCAACTTGACAATTAGCTGGGGAATGGGAAATTCATTGCTAGTTTTGCACCTATATCTCTAATAGACACAGGCAGTCTGTAAATGGATCATCTATCTCTGCCCTCTGTTTGTAAATGTTTCATCTCCCAGGCCTCTGCGTATAAATGTGCCATATCCCAAAACCCTGCTTACACTTATTAAGGGTACCAGAACTTGTCAGAGATTTGGGATGGTTGGCTAAGCTTAAAAAGGCTCTAGTGTTTTCAGCCTAGTACACACCTATGCACCTATGAAAATGGTGCTACAAAATGGCTTATGGACAGATTCTACCAACACATGAGACCCATATGCAAATTTGTAACATTTATCATAGCTACACACAATGGCCAACATTTATTTTTTATCTATGCATATTGTTTTCGTGTATCTGTCTATGGTCTAGATTTGTAAGCTATGGAAAGCCACTCATGTGGAAGTAATGCCCTTAGGCCATACTGACCAATATTCACTGGTAGAAATACTGGCTTGGTGCTATAATAGTATTTCAAGGCAGAAGCCTGTGTGACAAAGGTCTTGAGGATTCTAAAGCTACATTCTTGCTCAAATTCTCAGTGTCATTTAATACATTCATGAGCGATTGTTGCAATGGCATTGACACTTTGGATAAATTAGGTATGAATTTTGCAAGATATTAAACCATTATGTTATGAAGCAACTCTGCACTCAGCATGTTCTATCTGCACTGCAGCCTTTACTTTTTCAGGATTGGCTTGAACTCCATACCCTGCAAGCACATGGTCCATGCTCTCCCACCTATATAGTACTTTTTGGGGTTTCATATTCATATTGTTGGATTACACTCTCTCCAGCAGTTTTGCCATTCTGATGTCACATTCCACCAGTGTTTAATCTCCTCATTATATGTTAGGTATAATATTCAATACTCCATTTAAGCCTTCTACAATTTTTGTGAAAGCTCTTTAGAAAAAAGCTGGAGCAAAGGACTTTTCAATTGGCATCTACAGGAACCAGTATTGTCAGGGAAATGGTATTATGTGTGTGCAGCTTTGAATTTTGCTCCTGACCCATGATTGACATTCAGCCCTTAAAGGTATCTTTACCACAACTTATTCAATGTTTAATATCATTAGTTAAGTCCTTGGGGTCAATTCATGTGTAGATTTTACTCAGATTCATTACTGTAATCATATGTTTAGCAAAGAATGCCATTACAGTTTATCTTGCAATGATCCCCCAGTTTTTCCATGTTTGTGAGCTCATTACGTTATCTCATAGATACTGGTACACATCTCAGAGCATGTACAAGAGAGGAGGATCTTAGGATTCAGCGTAATGATATACTGCCTTTGCAGACAAGCAATGCCTGAAAACAAGTCCTAATTTTTCCATTAGGACTTAAACCTGCTCTGGCATTGCACTTGGACATTGTGCAGATTTACTGCTGTGATTCAGTGTATTTTCTTTTAAAAGGTACAGAGCAGAGTCATCACAGCTATTTACTCCATATTCTCCAAGACTCTGCATTTACTTGTCTTGGCAGCACATATACTTTTGTCTTCAGTTTTAAACATTTCCTTGTCATCGCAACAATGCCCTTTAGTTTGAGTATTCTGAATTTATTTTACAACCCCTAACAGCCAAAATGTTAGCCCGTTGCCCACTTGAAACAATACTTTGTGTGACTTATTTTTGTACACATACACAAGCCTCACATGTTCTTTAAGGATTACTCTATAGCCTGAATATGACAACAAAATAAATATTGAACTATATTATTTGTCTGTCCCTTGCAAAGACTTAAAAAAATGGGAAGAGTTGGACTTATACATCACCATATTTCCTCATACAATGAAGGCTGGACTTATGCATTACCATATTGTCCTCATACAATGAAGGTTGCACTTATACATTACCATATTGTCCTCATACAATGAAGGTTGGACTTATACATTACCATATTGTCCTCATACAATGAAGGTTGCACTTATACATTACCATATTGTCCTCATACAATGAAGGATGGCCTTGTACATTACCATATTGTCCTCATACTAGGAATGGTTAGACTTATACATTACCATATTGTCCTCATACAATGAAGGCTGCACTTATACATTACCATATTGTCCTCATACAATGAAGGCTGCACTTATACATTACCATATTGTCCTCATACAATGAAGGCTGCACTTATACATTACCATATTGTCCTCATACAATGAAGGCTGCACTTATACATTACCATATTGTCCTCATACAATGAAGGCTGCACTTATACATTACCATATTGTCCTCATACAATGAAGGCTGCACTTATACATTACCATATTGTCCTCATACAATGAAGGCTGCACTTATACATTACCATATTGTCCTCATACAATGAAGGATGGCCTTGTACATTACCATATTGTCCTCATACTAGGAATGGTTAGACTTATACATTACCATATTGTCCTCATACAATGAAGGCTGCACTTATACATTACCATATTGTCCTCATACAATGAAGGCTGCACTTATACATTACCATATTGTCCTCATACAATGAAGGCTGCACTTATACATTACCATATTGTCCTCATACAATGAAGGCTGCACTTATACATTACCATATTGTCCTCATACAAGGAAGGGTTGGACCTATACATTACCATATTGTCCTCATACTAAGAAGGGTTGGACTTATACATTACCATATTGTCCTCATACAATGAAGTTTGGACTTGTACATTACCATGTGTCACTGTTAGACAGTGTGTCTGTGTCACTGTTAGACAGAAGCACAGTATACTAACCTCGAAAAAAGGCATAGCAAAATTAATTTAAAATGGGTGGCGAAAGCCATACACACTCTGGCTAGGCTTATAAATGCCCTAGGGCAGATAGCCTAGTATGAACCTATGAACCTATGAATCTATATTGTCCTCATACTAAGAAGGGTTGGACTTTTACATTACCATATTGTCCTCATACAATGAAGGCTGCACTTATACATTACCATATTGTCCTCATACAATGAAGGTTGGACTTATACATTACCATATTGTCCTCATACAATGAAGGCTGCACTTATACATTACCATATTGTCCTCATACAATGAAGGATGGCCTTGTACATTACCATATTGTCCTCATACAATGAAGGCTGCACTTATACATTACCATATTGTCCTCATACAATGAAGGTTGGACTTATACATTACCATATTGTCCTCATACAAGGAAGGGTTGGACCTGTACATTACCATATTGTCCTCATACAAGGAAGGTTTGGACCTATACATTATCATATTGTCCTCATACTAAGTGAAGAGCAGGTTGGGTAAGTCAAAAGGAAGTTTATTTATGAAGTTGTAGAAAAGAAGTGTGGTGAGTACAGTCCCTTTGGAAATTCCTTTGTTGATGACTGACAGTTTTTAAGTAGGTTGTATGAGTCTTTACTCTGAAGGATTTATTCCTAAAGAAGTTTGAGAATCATCCTAATGCCATCGGTCTAATACCAATGTGGTTTATAAAAATGGAATGGTCGTACAAGTCAAAAGCCCATCTTAAATCAATAAAGATGGTACTGGTCCTTAATATTAGGCAGGATGTCATTAGTCAGGGACCAACAAGCAGTCATTGTGCTTCTTTCTCAGCAGAAACCATGTTGTTTTATGGAGAGCAGGTGGTACTGCTGTAAGTACAAACAGAATTGATTGTAAACTACTTTTTCATGTATTTTATATGTCCTTATCTGAGGTAATTTAGCCAACTGTCATCATTTTCTTCTAAAGTCAAATGCAAGCATTAGGTTTGTCCTACGCCCTACTGTCCTCCTCTTCAGCAAGCTCGATAAGAAGTAATTGGTTAGTTTTGAATTCAGTGAGTCATCAAGACAGAATACATGTGCAAAAGCCATAATATCATTCCACTAGCTATTACCCCACAAAGACATGGGAGCTTTCATTTCTGGGAACCCAGCATCAAAACACCCTCTGTATAATTAAATGCAAATAAGTACCACTAAACACACTGCCTGCTTCCACACAGGATAATCACTTCTTAGTCTACTGACATTAAATCAGAAATCTCATAGGTTCGTAGGTAGGTACTAGGCTATTGGCCCTAGGGCCTATATAAGCCTAGCCAAAAGGTACCCTGGCTTTCGCCACCCAAGAAAATCTCCTCCTATATGGATACAAACCTCAGACTATATGTGCAGTTTTGTGACAGACATGACTTTGTTTAAAAGCCTGTCATCTAAATCAAGTATGTATGTACACCAGAGGGGTAACAATAGTGTTCTGCAATATTAAAAGAATTACATTGATTATAAGTGTAGCCTGAAGCAATAGTTGTCATTTCCACTAAACTGTATCTGTACTCAGTTTGAGGCAATCTACAAAAGGTAAGTTTTTAGGGAAAGATGTTTTTTCCTGTTTCATCTTGAATTAGTCAGTTAGCAGTGTGTTAGACTGAAGATCTAATGGCCCCTGATTCAATCCAGGGTTTTAGCAGAGAAGCCTTTTATCTGTCAGTTAGCACAGTGGACTAAGGCTCTGAGATATTAACAAGCAGTATATTTCCTATGGTGCAGGGTTTGAGTTCTTCAGCCTTCATTTGCCTACTATGTGACCTTGTGCAAGTTATTTAACCAGACAGTGCTTCGGGAAATTTGGGCTAGTTTGTTTAATAGCCTTGTGAACTATATGCCAAGTAATTACCTGTGATCCTAACGTTAACCTACCAGTGTAATAATTCTCAATTTTTTTTTGCAATATTTAACCATATTAATCTATGTTTTATTCATGTAAAAACAGATGTAAAAGCCTCTGTAAATAGCATTTAAAATATTTAGAATCATAAGATCTTTAATTTGAATTATACATCTCAAAAAACAATTAATTTTTATGCAAATTCATACTGTCTACTTTTTAGCATTTGTCATTGTTCATTAACTATGAAATTAAATATATCATCTTTTTTCTTCTATACATTTGTCCATACTTCTGAATTACTGTTACTGCCAAATGGCTTGGGTCATGGCTGAAAAGGTGGGTGCTTGGGCCAGTCCACTTACCTGACTGACAAAGATTAATAAATGAATACATACTTTCCTCTTATTATTGTCAAGGCATCTTAATTTAAATCTGTTTAAGTAAATGCAACTATAGTCAGCCTTACTTAGAGCACAGTGGGTAGGCAATAAATCTGAAATGCTAATTCTCAGGAAGAGCAACTGAATATTTAAAAGTAGAGGAAAAAGGACGGAAATACAAAAGGGCAGGATAAACGCACGAGCTAGAATAATCACAGCAGTGTGATAAATGTACTTCCCACAAGAATTCATTCTTACACTTAACATAAACATTAATGAGAAGCCTAAGCATTTCAACTAGGTATTTAAAGATGGAAACGATACAATATACGCTGAAAATTCATTCAGAGAAAATATCTTCTATTTATTATGTGAACTGAAGTATGAGAGTCTCTTAAATAGGCAGATAGGAGCAATGTTTTGCTGATGAATTATTAGTTATTTTCATTTCAGACAGTAGCAGTGCAATGTAAAACTGAGAATACTGCATTTAACTTTTTCGAGGTTTGTGCCAGTGCAGATCCCTAGCAGATATTTCAGCATGCTTCTTAAATGAACATTTTCTCTCCTTGAAGCCCTACTGCACAAGGACAGATTACAAAAGAGTATGTAGTACACGGAAAAAGAAATGTCTTATTTTTATGCTTTAAAGTTTAGGGAAGAACTATGAACTTTATTTTTATCTACATATTTTGCAAATTTTCAGCATTGTGGAGCCACTTAGTTTTAAAAGTTTGTCATCAGAAACATTCTTTCTTTCTT